>NW_027142236.1:8883410-8904586 GCF_036365525.1 Heterodontus francisci
CCTGGACTGTGGCGTGTGTGTATATATATATATATATGTCTCAGGGCCTGGACTGTGGTGTCTGTATATATATATATATATATATATGTCTCAGGGCCTGGACTGTGGTGTGTGTGCATATATATATATGTCTCAGGGCCTGGACTGTGGCGTGTGTGTATATATATATATGTCTCAGGGCCTGGACTGTGGCGTGTGTGTATATATATATATGTCTCAGGGCCTGGACTGTGGCGTGTGTGTATATATATATATGTCTCAGGGCCTGGACTGAGGTGTGTGTGTGTATATATATATAAGTCTCAGGGCCTGGACTGTGGCGTGTGTGTATATATATATATTTCTCAGGGCCTGGACTGTGGCGTGTGTGTATATATATATGTCAGTCTCAGGGCCTGGACTGTGGTGTGTGTGTGTGTGTATATATATAAGTCTCAGGGTCTGGACTGCGGTGTGTGTGTGTGTATATATATAAGTCTCAGGGCCTGGACTGTGGTGTGTGTGTGTATATAAGTCTCAGGGCCTGGACTGTGGTGTGTGTGTGTATATATGTATAAGTCTCAGGGTCTGGACTGTGGTGTGTGTGTGTGTATATATATAAGTCTCAGGGTCTGGACTGCGGTGTGTGTGTGTATATATATAAGTCTCAGGGCCTGGACTGTGTGTGTGTGCATATATGTATAAATATACATATATATGTCTCAGGGCCTGGACTGTGGTGTCTGTGTGTATATATATGTCTCAGGGCCTGGACTGTGGTGTGTGTGTGTATATATATAAGTCTCAGTGCCTGGACTGTGGTGTGTGTGTGTATATATATAAGTCTCAGGGCCTGGACTGTGGTGTGTGTGTATATATATATATATATGTCTCAGGGCCTGGACTGTGGCGTGTGTGTATATATATATATATATGTCTCAGGGCCTGGACTGTGGTGTCTGTGTATATATATATATATAAGTCTCAGGGCCTGGACTGTGGTGTGTGTGTGTATATATATGTCTCAGGGCCTGGACTGTGGCGTGTGTGTATATATATATATATATGTCTCAGGGCCTGGACTGTGGTGTCTGTGTATATATATATATATAAGTCTCAGGGCCTGGACTGTGGTGTGTGTGCATATATATATATATATATGTCTCAGGGCCTGGACTGTGGTGTGTGTGTATATATATATATATATGTCTCAGGGCCTGGACTGTGGTGTCTGTGTATATATATATATATAAGTCTCAGGGCCTGGACTGTGGTGTGTGTGCATATATATATATATATATATGTCTCAGGGCCTGGACTGTGGTGTGTGTATATATATATATATATATATATATATATATATGTCTCAGGGCCTGGACTGTGGCGTGTGTGTATATATATATATATATGTCTCAGGGCCTGGACTGTGGTGTCTGTATATATATATATATATATATATATGTCTCAGGGCCTGGACTGTGGTGTGTGTGCATATATATATATGTCTCAGGGCCTGGACTGTGGCGTGTGTGTATATATATATATGTCTCAGGGCCTGGACTGTGGCGTGTGTGTATATATATATATGTCTCAGGGCCTGGACTGTGGCGTGTGTGTATATATATATATGTCTCAGGGCCTGGACTGTGGTGTGTGTGTGTATATATATATAAGTCTCAGGGCCTGGACTGTGGCGTGTGTGTATATATATATATTTCTCAGGGCCTGGACTGTGGCGTGTGTGTATATATATATGTCAGTCTCAGGGCCTGGACTGTGGTGTGTGTGTGAGTGTATATATATAAGTCTCAGGGTCTGGACTGCGGTGTGTGTGTGTGTATATATATAAGTCTCAGGGCCTGGACTGTGGTGTGTGTGTGTATATAAGTCTCAGGGCCTGGACTGTGGTGTGTGTGTGTATATATGTATAAGTCTCAGGGTCTGGACTGTGGTGTGTGTGTGTGTATATATATAAGTCTCAGGGTCTGGACTGCGGTGTGTGTGTGTATATATATAAGTCTCAGGGCCTGGACTGTGGTGTTTGTGTGTATATATATAAGTATCAGGGCCTGGACTGTGGTGTGTGTGTGTATATATATAAGTCTCAGGGCCTGGACTGTGGTGAGTGTGTGTGTATATATATAAGTCTCAGGGCCTGGACTGTGGTGTGTGTGTGTATATATATATAAGTCTCAGGGTCTGGACTGCGTTGTGTGTGTGTGTATATATATAAGTCTCAGGGTCTGGACTGTGGTGTGTGTGTGTGTATATATATAAGTCTCAGGGTCTGGACTGCGGTGTGTGTGTGTATATATATAAGTCTCAGGGCCTGGACTGTGGTGTGTGTGTGTATATATATAAGTCTCAGGGTCTGGACTGCGGTGTGTGTGTGTGTATATATATAAGTCTCAGGGTCTGGACTGTGGTGTGTGTGTGTGTATATATATAAGTCTCAGGGTCTGGACTGCGGTGTGTGTGTGTATATATATATAAGTCTCAGGGCCTGGACTGTGGTGTTTGTGTGTATATATATAAGTCTCAGGGCCTGGACTGTGATGTGTGTGTGTGTATATATATAAGTCTCAGGGCCTGGACTGTGGTGTGTGTGTGTATATATATAAGTCTCAGGGCCTGGACTGTGGTGTGTGTGTGTATATATATAAGTCTCAGGGCCTGGACTGTGGTGAGTGTGTGTGTATATATATAAGTCTCAGGGCCTGGACTGTGGTGTGTGTATGTGTATATATATAAGTATCAGGGCCTGGACTGTGGTGAGTGTGTGTGTATATATATAAGTATCAGGGCCTGGACTGTGGTGTTTGTGTGTGTATATATATAAGTATCAGGGCCTGGACTGTGGTGAGCGTGTGTGTATATATAAGTCTCAGGGCCTGGACTGTGGTGAGCGTGTGTGTATATATATAAGTATCAGGGCCTGGACTGTGGTGTGTGTGTGTGTATATATATAAGTCTCAGGGCATGGGATGTGGTGTGTGTGTATATATATAAGTCTCAGGGCCTGGACTGTGGTGAGTGTGTGTGTATATATATAAGTATCAGGGCCTGGACTGTGGTGAGCGTGTGTGTATATATATAAGTCTCAGGGCCTGGACTGTGGTGAGTGTGTGTGTATATATATAAGTATCAGGGCCTGGACTGTGGTGAGCGTGTGTGTATATATATAAGTCTCAGGGCCTGGACTGTGGTGAGTGTGTGTGTATATATATAAGTCTCAGGGCCTGGACTGTGGTGAGTGTGTGTGTATATATATAAGTATCAGGGCCTGGACTGTGGTGAGCGTGTGTGTATATATATAAGTCTCAGGGCCTGGACTGTGGTGAGTGTGTGTGTATATATATAAGTATCAGGGCCTGGACTGTGGTGTGTGTGTGTATATATATAAGTCTCAGGGTCTGGACTGTGGTGAGTGTGTGTATATATATAAGTCTCAGGGTCTGGACTGTGGTGAGTGTGTGCAGATATATATAAGTATCAGGGCCTGGACTGTGGTGAGTGTGTGTATATATATAAGTCTCAGGGTCTGGACTGTGGTGTGTGTGTGTATATATATAAGTCTCAGGGTCTGGACTGTGGTGAGTGTGTGTATATATATAAGTCTCAGGGCATGGACTGTGGTGTGTGTGTGTGTATATATATAAGTATCAGGGCCTGGACTGTGGTGAGTGTGTGTATATATATAAGTCTCAGGGTCTGGACTGTGGTGAGTGTGTGTATATATATATAAGTCTCAGTGCCTGGACTGTGGTGTGTGTGTATATATATAAGTCTCAGGGCATGGACTGTGGTGTGTGTGTATATATATAAGTCTCAGGGTCTGGACTGTGGTGAGTGTGTGTATATATATATAAGTCTCAGGGCCTGGACTGTGGTGTGTGTGTATATATATAAGTCTCAGGGCCTGGACTGTGGTGAGTGTGTGTATATATATAAGTATCAGGGCCTGGACTGTGGTGAGTGTGTGTATATATATAAGTCTCAGGGTCTGGACTGTGGTGAGTGTGTGTATATATATATAAGTCTCAGTGCCTGGACTGTGGTGTGTGTGTATATATATAAGTCTCAGGGCATGGACTGTGGTGTGTGTGTATATATATAAGTCTCAGGGTCTGGACTGTGGTGAGTGTGTGTATATATATATAAGTCTCAGGGCCTGGACTGTGGTGTGTGTGTATATATATAAGTCTCAGGGCCTGGACTGTGGTGAGTGTGTGTGTATATATATAAGTCTCAGGGCCTGGACTGTGGTGTGTGTGTGTATATATATAAGTATCAGGGCCTGGACTGTGGTGAGCGTGTGTGTATATATATAAGTCTCAGGGCCTGGACTGTGGTGTGTGTATGTGTATATATATAAGTATCAGGGCCTGGACTGTGGTGAGTGTGTGTGTATATATATAAGTATCAGGGCCTGGACTGTGGTGTTTGTGTGTGTATATATATAAGTATCAGGGCCTGGACTGTGGTGAGCGTGTGTGTATATATAAGTCTCAGGGCCTATACTGTGGTGAGCGTGTGTGTATATATATAAGTATCAGGGCCTGGACTGTGGTGTGTGTGTGTGTACATATATAAGTCTCAGGGCATGGGATGTGGTGTGTGTGTGTATATATATAAGTCTCAGGGCCTGGACTGTGGTGAGTGTGTGTGTATATATATAAGTATCAGGGCCTGGACTGTGGTGAGCGTGTGTGTATATATATAAGTCTCAGGGCCTGGACTGTGGTGAGTGTGTGTGTATATATATAAGTATCAGGGCCTGGACTGTGGTGTGTGTGTATATATATAAGTCTCAGGGTCTGGACTGTGGTGAGTGTGTGCAGATATATATAAGTATCAGGGCCTGGACTGTGGTGAGTGTGTGTATATATATAAGTCTCAGGGTCTGGACTGTGGTGTGTGTGTGTAGATATATAAGTCTCAGGGTCTGGACTGTGGTGAGTGTGTGTATATATATATAAGTATCAGGGCCTGGACTGTGGTGAGTGTGTGTATATATATAAGTCTCAGGGTCTGGACTGTGGTGAGTGTGTGTATATATATATAAGTCTCAGGGCCTGGACTGTGGTGTGTGTGCATATATATAAGTCTCAGGGCATGGACTGTGGTGTGTGTGTATATATATAAGTCTCAGGGTCTGGACTGTGGTGAGTGTGTGTATATATATATAAGTCTCAGGGCCTGGACTGTGGTGTGTGTGTGTGTATATATATAAGTCTCAGGGCCTGGACTTTGGTGTGTGTGTATATATATAAGTCTCAGGGCCTGGACTGTGGTGAGTGTGTGTGTATATATATAAGTCTCAGGGCCTGGACTGTGGTGTGTGTGTGTATATATATAAGTCTCAGTGCCTGGACTGTGGTGAGTGTGTGTGTATATATATAAGTATCAGGGCCTGGACTGTGGTGAGCGTGTGTGTATATATATAAGTCTCAGGGCCTGGACTGTGGTGTGTGTGTGTATATATATAAGTCTCAGTGCCTGGACTGTGGTGTGTGTGTGTGTATATATAAGTCTCAGGGCCTGGACTGTGGTGTGTGTGTGTGTATATATATAAGTCTCAGGGCCTGGACTGTGGTGTGTGTGTGTGTATATATAAGTCTCAGGGCATGGACTGTGGTGTGTGTGTGTGTATATATATAAGTCTCAGGGCCTGGACTGTGGTGTGTGTGTGTGTATATATATAAGTCTCAGGGCCTGGACTGTGGTGTGTGTGTGTGTATATATAAGTCTCAGGGCATGGACTGTGGTGTGTGTGTGTGTATATATATAAGTCTCAGGGCCTGGACTGTGGTGTGTGTGTGTGTATATATAAGTCTCAGGGCATGGACTGTGGTGTGTGTGTGTGTATATATATAAGTCTCAGTGCCTGGACTGTGGTGTGTGTGTGTGTATATATATAAGTATCAGGGCCTGGACTGTGGTGAGCGTGTGTGTATATATAAGTATCAGGGCCTGGACTGTGGTGAGTGTGTGTATATATATATAAGTCTCAGGGCCTGGTCTGTGGTGTGTGTGTGTATATATATAAGTCTCAGGGCCTGGACTGTGGTGTGTGTGTGTATATATATAAGTCTCAGGGCATGGACTGTGGTGTGTGTGTGTGTATATATAAGTCTCAGGGCATGGACTGTGGTGTGTGTGTGTGTATATATATAAGTCTCAGGGCCTGGACTGTGGTGTGTGTGTGTATATATATAAGTCTCAGTGCCTGGACTGTGGTGTGTGTGTGTGTATATATATAAGTATCAGGGCCTGGACTGTGGTGAGCGTGTGTGTATATATAAGTATCAGGGCCTGGACTGTGGTGAGTGTGTGTATATATATAAGTATCAGGGCCTGGACTGTGGTGAGCGTGTGTGTATATATAAGTATCAGGGCCTGGACTGTGGTGTGTGTGTGTGTGTATATATATAAGTCTCAGTGCCTGGACTGTGGTGTGTGTGTGTATATATATAAGTATCAGGGCCTGGACTGTGGTGAGCGTGTGTGTATATATATAAGTCTCAGGGTCTGGACTGTGGTGTGTGTGTGTATATATAAGTATCAGGGCCTGGACTGTGGTGAGTGTGTGTATATATATAAGTATCAGGGCCTGGACTGTGGTGAGCGTGTGTGTATATATATAAGTCTCAGGGTCTGGACTGTGGTGTGTGTGTGTATATATAAGTATCAGGGCCTGGACTGTGGTGAGTGTGTGTATATATATAAGTCTCAGGGCATGGACTGTGGTGAGTGTGTGTGTATATATAAGTATCAGGGCCTGGACTGTGGTGAGTGTGTGTATATATATAAGTATCAGGGCCTGGACTGTGGTGTGTGTGTGTATATATATAGTTATCAGGGCATGGACTGTGGTGTGTGTGTGTGTGTATATATATAAGTCTCAGTGCCTGGACTGTGGTGTGTGTGTGTGTATATATATAAGTATCAGGGCCTGGACTGTGGTGAGCGTGTGTGTATATATAAGTATCAGGGCCTGGACTGTGGTGAGCGTGTGTGTATATATAAGTATCAGGGCATGGACTGTGGTGTGTGTATATATATATAAGTCTCAGGGCCTGGACTGTGGTGTGTGTGTGTATATATATAAGTATCAGGGCCTGGACTGTGGTGAGCGTGTGTGTATATATATGTATCAGGGCCTGGACTGTGGTGAGCGTGTGTGTATATATAAGTATCAGGGCATGGACTGTGGTGTGTGTATATATATATAAGTCTCAGGGCCTGGACTGTGGTGTGTGTGTGTATATATATAAGTATCAGGGCATGGACTGTGGTGTGTGTGTATATATATATAAGTCTCAGGGCCTGGACTGTGGTGTGTGTATATATATATAAGTCTCAGGGCCTGGACTGTGGTGTGTGTGTGTATATATATAAGTATCAGGGCCTGGACTGTGGTGAGCGTGTGTGTATATATATAAGTCTCAGGGCCTGGACTGTGGTGTGTGTGTGTATATATATAAGTCTCAGTGCCTGGACTGTGGTGTGTGTGTGTGTATATATATAAGTATCAGGGCCTGGACTGTGGTGTGTGTGTGTATATATATATAAGTCTCAGGGCCTGGACTGTGGTGTGTGTGTGTATATATATAAGTCTCAGGGCATGGACTGTGGTGTGTGTGTGTGTATATATATAAGTATCAGGGCCTGGACTGTGGTGAGCGTGTGTGTATATATATAAGTATCAGGGCCTGGACTGTGGTGTGTGTGTGTATATATATAAGTCTCAGGGCATGGACTGTGGTGTGTGTGTGTGTATATATATAAGTCTCAGTGCCTGGACTGTGGTGTGTGTGTGTGTATATATAAGTATCAGGGCCTGGACTGTGGTGAGTGTGTGTGTATATATATAGTTATCAGGGCCTGGACTGTGGTGAGCGTGTGTGTATATATATAAGTCTCAGGGCCTGGACTGTGGTGTGTGTGTATATATATAAGTCTCAGGGCATGGACTGTGGTGTGTGTGTATATATATAAGTCTCAGGGCCTGGACTGTGGTGTGTGTGTATATATATATAAGTCTCAGGGCCTGGACTGTGGTGTGTGTGTATATATATATAAGTCTCAGGGCCTGGACTGTGGTGTGTGTGTGTATATATATAAGTATCAGGGCCTGGACTGTGGTGTGTGTGTGTATATATAAGTCTCAGGGCCTGGACTGTGGTGTTTGTGTATATATATATAAGTCTCAGGGCATGGACTGTGGTGAGTGTGTAAATATATATAAGTCTCAGTTCCTGGACTGTGGTGTGTGTGTGTGTATATATAAGTATCAGGGCCTGGACTGTGGTGTGTGTGTATATATATAAGTCTCAGGGCCTGGACTGTGGTGTGTGTGTGTATATATAAGTCTCAGGGCATGGACTGTGGTGTGTGTGTGTATATATAAGTCTCAGGGCCTGGACTGTGGTGTTTGTGTATATATATAAGTCTCAGGGCCTGGACTGTGGTGTGTGTGTGTATATATAAGTCTCAGGGCATGGACTGTGGTGTGTGTGTATATATATAAGTCTCAGGGCCTGGACTGTGGTGAGTGTGTGTATATATAAGTCTCAGGGCATGGACTGTGGTGTGTGTGTATATATAAGTCTCAGGGCATGGACTGTGGTGTGTGTGTGTATATATAAGTCTCAGGGCCTGGACTGTGGTGTTTGTGTATATATATAAGTCTCAGGGCCTGGACTGTGGTGTGTGTGTGTATATATAAGTCTCAGGGCATGGACTGTGGTGTGTGTGTATATATATAAGTCTCAGGGCCTGGACTGTGGTGTGTGTGTGTATATATAAGTCTCAGGGCATGGACTGTGGTGTGTGTGTATATATATAAGTCTCAGGGCCTGGACTGTGGTGTGTGTGTGTATATATAAGTCTCAGGGCATGGACTGTGGTGTGTGTGTGTATATATAAGTCTCAGGGCATGGACTGTGGTGTGTGTGTATATATATAAGTCTCAGGGCCTGGACTGTGGTGTGTGTGTGTATATATAAGTCTCAGGGCATGGACTGTGGTGTGTGTGTGTATATATAAGTCTCAGGGCCTGGACTGTGGTGTTTGTGTATATATATATAAGTCTCAGGGCATGGACTGTGGTGTGTGTGTGTATATATATATAAGTCTCAGTTCCTGGACTGTGGTGTGTGTGTGTGTATATATATAAGTCTCAGGGCCTGGACTGTGGTGTTTGTGTATATATATATAAGTCTCAGGGCATGGACTGTGGTGTGTGTGTGTATATATATATAAGTCTCAGTTCCTGGACTGTGGTGTGTGTGTGTGTATATATATAAGTCTCAGGGCCTGGACTGTGGTGTGTGTGTGTATATATAAGTCTCAGGGCCTGGACTGTGGTGTGTGTGTATATATATATAAGTCTCAGGGCCTGGACTGTGGTGTGTGTGTATATATATAAGTCTCAGGGCCTGGACTGTGGTGTGTGTGTGTGTATATATATAAGTCTCAGGGCCTGGACTGTGGAGTGTGTGTGTGTGTATATATATAAGTCTCAGGGCCTGGACTGTGGTGTGTGTGTATATATATAAGTCTCAGGGCCTGGACTGTGGTGTGTGTGTGTGTATATATATAAGTCTCAGGGCCTGGACTGTGGTGTGTGTGTGTGTGTATATATATAAGTCTCAGGGCCTGGACTGTGGTGTGTGTGTGTGTGTATATATATAAGTCTCAGGGCCTGGACTGTGGTGTGTGTGTATATATATAAGTCTCAGGGCCTGGACTGTGGTGTGTGTGTGTGTATATATATATGTCTCAGGGCCTGGACTGTGGTGTGTGTGTGTGTGTATATATATAAGTCTCAGGGCCTGGACTGTGGTGTGTGTGTATATATAAAAGTCTCAGGGCCTGGACTGTGGTGTGTGTGTGTGTATATATATAAGTCTCAGGGCCTGGACTGTGGTGTGTGTGTGTGTGTATATATATAAGTCTCAGGGCCTGGACTGTGGTGTGTGTGTATATATATATGTCTCAGGGCCTGGACTGTGGTGAGTGTGTGTATATATATATAAGTCTCTGGGCCTGGACTGTGGTGTGTGTGTGTGTGCATATATATAAGTCTCAGGGCCTGGACTGTGGTGTGTGTGTGTGTGTATATATATAAGTCTCAGGGTCTGGACTGTGGTGTGTGTGTGTGTATATATATAAGTCTCTGGGCCTGGACTGTGGTGTGTGTGTGTGTGCATATATATAAGTCTCAGGGTCTGGACTGTGGTGTGTGTGTGTATATATATATAAGTCTCAGGGCCTGGACTGTGGTGTGTGTGTGTGTGTATATATATAAGTCTCTGGGCCTGGACTGTGGTGTGTGTGTGTGTGCATATATATAAGTCTCAGGGTCTGGACTGTGGTGTGTGTGTGTGTGCATATATATAAGTCTCAGGGTCTGGACTGTGGTGTGTGTGTGTATATATATATAAGTCTCAGGGCCTGGACTGTGGTGTGTGTGTGTGTGTATATATATAAGTCTCAGGGCCTGGACTGTGGTGTGTGTGTATATATATAAGTCTCAGGGCCTGGACTGTGGTGTTTGTGCATATATATAAGTCTCAGGGCCTGGACTGTGGTGTGTGTGTGTATATATATATAAGTCTCAGGGCCTGGACTGTGGTGTGTGTGTATATATATATAAGTCTCAGGGCCTGGACTGTGGTGTGTGTGTGTGTGTATATATATAAGTCTCAGGGCCTGGACTGTGGTGTGTGTGTGTGTATATATATAAGTCTCAGGGCCTGGACTGTGGTGTGTGTGTGTGTATATATATAAGTCTCAGGGCCTGGACTGTGGTGTGTGTGTGTATATATATAAGTCTCAGGGCCTGGACTGTGGTGTGTGTGTGTATATATATAAGTCTCAGGGCCTGGACTGTGGTGTGTGTGTGTATATATATAAGTCTCAGGGCCTGGACTGTGGTGTGTGTGTGTATATATATAAGTCTCAGGGCCTGGACTGTGGTGAGTGTGTGTGTATATATATAAGTCTCAGGGCCTGGACTGTGGTGTGTGTGTGTATATATATAAGTCTCAGGGCCTGGACTGTGGTGAGTGTGTGTGTATATATATAAGTCTCAGGGCCTGGACTGTGGTGTGTGTGTGTATATATATAAGTCTCAGGGCCTGGACTGTGGTGTGTGTGTGTATATATATAAGTCTCAGGGCCTGGACTGTGGTGTGTGTGTGTATATATATAAGTCTCAGGGCCTGGACTGTGGTGTGTGTGTGTGTATATATAAGTCTTAGGGCCTGGACTGTGGTGTGTGTGTGTATATATAAGTCTCAGGGCCTGGACTGTGGTGAGCGTGTGTATATATATAAGTCTCAGGGCCTGGACTGTGGTGTGTGTGTGTGTATATATATAAGTCTCAGGGCCTGGACTGTGGTGTGTGTGTGTATATATATAAGTCTCAGGGCCTGGACTGTGGTGTGTGTAAATATGTATAAGTCTCAGGGTCTGGACTGTGGTGTGTGTGTGTATATATATAAGTCTCAGGGCCTGGACTGTGGTGAGTGTGTGTATATATATAAGTCTCAGGGCCTGGACTGTGGTGTGTGTGTGTGTATATATATAAGTCTCAGGGCCTGGACTGTGGTGTGTGTGTATATATATATATATAAGTCTCAGGGTCTGGACTGTGGTGTGTGTGTGTATATATATATAAGTCTCAGGGCCTGGACTGTGGTGTGTGTGTGTGTATATATATAAGTCTCAGGGCCTGGACTGTGGTGTGTGTGTATATATATATATATAAGTCTCAGGGTCTGGACTGTGGTGTGTGTGTGTGTATATATATAAGTATCAGGGCCTGGACTGTGGTGTGTGTGTGTATATATATAAGTATCAGGGCCTGGACTGTGGTGTGTGTGTGTGTGTTTATATATAAGTCTCAGGGCCTGGACTGTGGTGTGTGTGTGTATATATATAAGTCTCAGGGCCTGGACTGTGGTGTGTGTGTGTATATATATAAGTCTCAGGGCCTGGACTGTGGTGTGTGTGTGTATATATATAAGTCTCAGGGCCTGGACTGTGGTGAGTGTGTGTGTATATATATAAGTCTCAGGGCCTGGACTGTGGTGTGTGTGTGTATATATATAAGTCTCAGGGCCTGGACTGTGGTGAGTGTGTGTGTATATATATAAGTCTCAGGGCCTGGACTGTGGTGTGTGTGTGTATATATATAAGTCTCAGGGCCTGGACTGTGGTGTGTGTGTGTATATATATAAGTCTCAGGGCCTGGACTGTGGTGTGTGTGTGTATATATATAAGTCTCAGGGCCTGGACTGTGGTGTGTGTGTGTGTATATATAAGTCTTAGGGCCTGGACTGTGGTGTGTGTGTGTATATATAAGTCTCAGGGCCTGGACTGTGGTGAGCGTGTGTATATATATAAGTCTCAGGGCCTGGACTGTGGTGTGTGTGTGTGTATATATATAAGTCTCAGGGCCTGGACTGTGGTGTGTGTGTGTATATATATAAGTCTCAGGGCCTGGACTGTGGTGTGTGTAAATATGTATAAGTCTCAGGGTCTGGACTGTGGTGTGTGTGTGTATATATATAAGTCTCAGGGCCTGGACTGTGGTGAGTGTGTGTATATATATAAGTCTCAGGGCCTGGACTGTGGTGTGTGTGTGTGTATATATATAAGTCTCAGGGCCTGGACTGTGGTGTGTGTGTATATATATATATATAAGTCTCAGGGTCTGGACTGTGGTGTGTGTGTGTATATATATATAAGTCTCAGGGCCTGGACTGTGGTGTGTGTGTGTGTATATATATAAGTCTCAGGGCCTGGACTGTGGTGTGTGTGTATATATATATATATAAGTCTCAGGGTCTGGACTGTGGTGTGTGTGTGTGTATATATATAAGTATCAGGGCCTGGACTGTGGTGTGTGTGTGTATATATATAAGTATCAGGGCCTGGACTGTGGTGTGTGTGTGTGTGTTTATATATAAGTCTCAGGGCCTGGACTGTGGTGTGTGTGTGTATATATATAAGTCTCTGGGCCTGGACTGTGGTGTGTGTGTATATATATATATATAAGTCTCAGGGTCTGGACTGTGGTGTGTGTGTGTGTATATATATAAGTCTCAGGGCCTGGACTGTGGTGAGTGTGTGTGTATATATATAAGTCTCAGGGCCTGGACTGTGGTGTGTGTGTGTATATATATAAGTCTCAGGGCCTGGACTGTGGTGTGTGTGTATATATATATATATATAAGTCTCAGGGCCTGGACTGTGGTGTGTTTGTGTGTATTTATATAAGTCTCAGGGCCTGGACTGTGGTGAGCGTGTGTGTATTTATATCAGTCTCAGGGCCTGTACTGTGGTGTGTGTGTGTATATATATATATAAGTCTCAGGGTCTGGACTGTGGTGTGTGTGTGTGTATATATATAAGTCTCAGGGCCTGGACTGTGGTGAGTGTGTGTATATATATAAGTCTCAGGGCCTGGTCTGTGGAGAGTGTGTGTATATATATAAGTATCAGGGCCTGGACTGTGGTGTGTGTGTGTGTGTTTATATATAAGTCTCAGGGCCTGGACTGTGGTGTGTGTTTGTGTGTATATATATAAGTCTCAGGGCCTGGACTGTGGTGAGCGTGTGTATATATATAAGTATCAGGGCCTGGACTGTGGTGTGTGTGTGTATATATATAAGTATCAGGGCCTGGACTGTGGTGTGTGTGTGTGTGTTTATATATAAGTCTCAGGGCCTGGACTGTGGTGTGTGTGTGTGTGTTTATATATAAGTCTCAGGGCCTGGACTGTGGTGTGTGTTTGTGTGTATATATATAAGTCTCAGGGCCTGGACTGTGGTGAGCGTGTGTATATATATAAGTATCAGGGCCTGGACTGTGGTGTGTGTGTGTATATATATAAGTATCAGGGCCTGGACTGTGGTGTGTGTGTGTGTGTTTATATATAAGTCTCAGGGCCTGGACTGTGGTGTGTGTGTATATATATAAGTCTCAGGGCCTGGACTGTGGTGTGTGTGTGTATATATATAAGTATCAGGGCCTGGACTGTGGTGTGTGTGTGTGTGTTTATATATAAGTCTCAGGGCCTGGACTGTGGTGTGTGTGTGTATATATATATAAGTATCAGGGCCTGGACTGTGGTGTGTGTGTGTGTGTTTATATATAAGTCTCAGGGCCTGGACTGTGGTGTGTGTGTGTGTATATATATAAGTCTCAGGGCCTGGACTGTGGTGTGTGTGTGTGTATATATATAAGTATCAGGGCCTGGACTGTGGTGTGTGTGTGTATATATATAAGTCTCAGGGCCTGGACTGTGGTGTGTGTGTGTATATATATATAAGTCTCTGGGCCTGGACTGTGGTGTGTGTGTGTGTATATATAAGTCTCAGGGCCTGGACTGTGGTGTGTGTGTGTATATATATATAAGTCTCAGGGCCTGGACTGTGGTGTGTGTGTGTGTATATATAAGTCTCAGGGCCTGGACTGTGGTGTGTGTGTGTGTATATATATATAAGTCTCAGGGCCTGGACTGTGGTGAGCGTGTGTGTATATATATATAAGTCTCAGGGCCTGGACTGTGGTGAGCGTGTGTGTATATATATATAAGTCTCAGGGCCTGGACTGTGGTGAGCGTGTGTGTATATATATATAAGTCTCAGGGCCTGGACTGTGGTGAGCGTGTGTGTGTATATATATAAGTCTCAGGGCCTGGACTGTGGTGTGTGTGTGTATATATATATAAGTCTCAGGGCCTGGACTGTGGTGAGCGTGTGTGTATATATATATAAGTCTCAGGGCCTGGACTGTGGTGTGTGTGTGTATATATATATAAGTCTCAGGGCCTGGACTGTGGTGTGTGTGTGTATATATATATAAGTCTCAGGGCCTGGACTGTGGTGTGTGTGTGTATATATATAAGTCTCAGGGCCTGGACTGTGGTGTGTGTGTGTATATATATAAGTCTCAGGGCCTGGACTGTGGTGTGTGTGTGTATATATATAAGTCTCAGGGCCTGGACTGTGGTGTGTGTGTGTATATATATATATATAAGTCTCAGGGCCTGGACTGTGGTGTGTGTGTGTATATATATAAGTCTCAGGGCCTGGACTGTGGGGTGTGTGTGTGTATATATATAAGTCTCAGGGCCTGGACTGTGGTGTGTGTGTGTATATATATAAGTCTCAGGGCCTGGACTGTGGTGTGTGTGTGTATATATATATATAAGTCTCAGGGCCTGGACTGTGGTGTGTGTGTGTATATATATATAAGTCTCAGGGCCTGGACTGTGGTGTGTGTGTGTATATATATAAGTCTCAGGGCCTGGACTGTGGTGTGTGTGTGTATATATATAAGTCTCAGGGCCTGGACTGTGGTGTGTGTGTGTATATATATAAGTATCAGGGCCTGGACTGTGGTGTGTGTGTGTTTATATATAAGTCTCAGGGCCTGGACTGTGGTGTGTGTGTGTATATATATAAGTCTCAGGGCCTGGACTGTGCTGTGTGTGTGTGTATATATATAAGTATCAGGGCCTGGACTGTGGTGTGTATGTGTATATATATAAGTCTCAGGGCCTGGACTGTGGTGTGTGTGTGTATATATATAAGTATCAGGGCCTGGACTGTGGTGTGTGTGTGTATATATATAAGTCTCAGGGCCTGGACTGTGGTGTGTGTGTGTGTATATATATAAGTATCAGGGCCTGGACTGTGTGTGTGTGTGTGTTTATATATAAGTCTCAGGGCCTGGACTGTGGTGTGTGTGTGTATATATATATATAAGTATCAGGGCCTGGACTGTGGTGTGTGTGTGTATATATATAGGTCTCACGGCCTGGACTGTGGTGTGTGTGTGTGTATATATATAAGTATCAGGGCCTGGACTGTGGTGTGTGTGTATATATATATAAGTATCAGGGCCTGTACTGTGTGTGTGTGTGTGTTTAGATATAAGTCTCAGGGCCTGGACTGTGGTGTGTGTGTATATATATAAGTATCAGGGCCTGGACTGTGGTGTGTGTGTGTGTATATATATAAGTCTCAGGGCCTGGACTGTGGTGTGTGTGTGTGTATATATATAAGTCTCAGGTTCTGGACTGTGGTGAGCGTGTGTGTATATATATATAAGTCTCAGGTTCTGGACTGTGGTGTGTGTGTGTGTATATATATAAGTCTCAGGTTCTGGACTGTGGTGAGTGTGTGTATATATATATGTCTCAGGGCCTGGACTGTGGTGTGTGTGTGTGTATATATATAAGTCTCACGGCCTGGACTGTGGTGTGTGTGTGTATATATATAAGTCTCAGGTTCTGGACTGTGGTGTGTGTGTATATATATATAAGTCTCAGGGCATGGACTGTGGTGTGTGTGTGTATATATATAAGTCTCAGGGCCTGGACTGTGGTGTGTGTGTGTATATATATAAGTCTCAGGGCCTGGACTGTGGTGTGTGTGTGTGTGTTTATATATAAGTCTCAGGGCCTGGACTGTGGTGAGCGTGTGTGTATATATATAAGTCTCAGGGCCTGGACTGTGGTGTGTGTGTATGTATATATATATAAGTCTCAGGGCCTGGACTGTGGTGAGCGTGTGTATATATATAAGTCTCAGGGCCTGGACTGTGGTGTGTGTGTGTATATATATAAGTCTCAGGGTCTGGACTGTGGTGTGTGTGTGTGTGTTTATATATAAGTCTCAGGGCCTGGACTGTGGTGTGTGTGTGTGTGTTTATATATAGGTCTCAGGGCCTGGACTGTGGTGAGCTTGTATGTATATATATAAGTCTCTGGGCCTGGACTGTGGTGTTTGTGTGTATATATACAAGTCTCAGGGCCTGGACTGTGGTGTTTGTGTGTGTATATATATAAGTCTCTGGGCCTGGACTGTGGTGTTTGTGTGTATATATACAAGTCTCTGGGCCTGGACTGTGGTGTTTGTGTGTGTGTATATATATAAGTCTCTGGGCCTGGACTGTGGTGTTTGTGTGTATATATACAAGTCTCAGGGCCTGGACTGTGGTGTTTGTGTGTGTATATATCTAAGTCTCTGGGCCTGGACTGTGGTGTTTGTGTGTATATATACAAGTCTCTGGGCCTGGACTGTGGTGTTTGTGTGTGTATATATATACAAGTCTCAGGGCCTGGACTGTGGTGTTTGTGTGTGTATATATATAAGTCTCTGGGCCTGGACTGTGGTGTTTGTGTGTATATATACAAGTCTCAGGGCCTGGACTGTGGTGTTTGTGTGTGTGTATATATATATAAGTCTCTGGGCCTGGACTGTGGTGTTTGTGTGTATATATACAAGTCTCTGGGCCTGGACTGTGGTGTTTGTGTGTGTGTATATATATAAGTCTCTGGGCCTGGACTGTGGTGTTTGTGAGTGTATATATATAAGTCTCTGGGCCTGGACTGTGGTGTTTGTGTGTGTATATACATAAGTCTCAGGGCCTGGACTGTGGTGTGTGTGTGTATATATATAAGTCTCAGGGCATGGACTGTGGTGTGTGTGTGTATATATATAAGTCTCAGGGCCTGGACTGTGGTGTGTGTGTGTATATATATATAAGTCTCAGGGCCTGGACTGTGGTGTGTGTGTGTGTATATATATATAAGTCTCAAGGCCTGGACTGTGGTGTGTGTGTGTGTATATATATAAGTCTCAGGGCCTGGACTGTGGTGTGTGTGTGTGTGTATATATATAAGTCTCAGGGCCTGGACTGTGGTGTGTGTGTGTATATATATAAGTCTCAGGGCCTGGACTGTGGTGTGTGTGTGTATATATATAAGTCTCAGGGCATGGACTGTGGTGAGTGTGTATATATATATAAGTCTCAGGGCCTGGACTGTGGTGTGTGTGTGTGTATATATATATAAGTCTCAGGGCCTGGACTGTGGTGTGTGTGTGTATATATATAAGTCTCAGGGCCTGGACTGTGGTGTGTGTGTGTATATATATAAGTCTCAGGGCATGGACTGTGGTGTGTGTGTGTATATATATAAGTCTCAGGGCCTGGACTGTGGTGTGTGTGTGTATATATATAAGTCTCAGGGCATGGACTGTGGTGTGTGTGTGTATATATATAAGTCTCAGGGCATGGACTGTGGTGTGTGTGTGTATATATATATAAGTCTCAGGGCCTGGACTGTGGTGTGTGTGTGTATATATATAAGTCTCAGGGCCTGGACTGTGGTGTGTGTGTGTATATATATAAGTCTCAGGGCATGGACTGTGGTGTGTGTGTGTATATATATAAGTCTCAGGGCCTGGACTGTGGTGTGTGTGTGTATATATATATGAGTCTCAGGGCCTGGACTGTGGTGTGTGTGTGTGTGTATATATATAAGTCTCAGGGCATGGACTGTGGTGTGTGTGTGTATATATATAAGTCTCAGGGCCTGGACTGTGGTGTGTGTGTGTATATATATAAGTCTCAGGGCCTGGACTGTGGTGTGTGTGTGTATATCTCTATGAGTCTCAGGGCCTGGACTGTGGTGTGTGTGTGTGTGTATATATATAAGTCTCAGGGCATGGACTGTGGTGTGTGTGTGTATATATATAAGTCTCAGGGCCTGGACTGTGGTGTGTGTGTGTATATATATAAGTCTCAGGGCCTGGACTGTGGTGTGTGTGTGTATATATATATGAGTCTCAGGGCCTGGACTGTGGTGTGTGTGTGTGTGTATATATATAAGTCTCAGGGCATGGACTGTGGTGTGTGTGTGTATATATATAAGTCTCAGGGCCTGGACTGTGGTGTGTGTGTGTATATATATAAGTCTCAGGGCCTGGACTGTGGTGTGTGTGTGTATATATATATAAGTCTCAGGGCCTGGACTGTGGTGTGTGTGTGTGTATATATATAAGTCTCAGGGCATGGACTGTGGTGTGTGTGTGTATATATATAAGTCTCAGGGCCTGGACTGTGGTGTGTGTGTGTATATATATAAGTCTCAGGGCCTGGACTGTGGTGTGTGTGTGTATATATATATGAGTCTCAGGGCCTGGACTGTGGTGTGTGTGTGTGTGTATATATATAAGTCTCAGGGCATGGACTGTGGTGTGTGTGTGTATATATATAAGTCTCAGGGCCTGGACTGTGGTGTGTGTGTGTATATATATAAGTCTCAGGGCCTGGACTGTGGTGTGTGTGTGTATATATATATAAGTCTCAGGGCCTGGACTGTGGTGTGTGTGTGTATATATATAAGTCTCAGGGCCTGGACTGTGGTGTGTGTGTGTATATATATAAGTCTCAGGGCCTGGACAGTGGTGTGTGTGTGTGTGTATATAAGTCTCAGGGCCTGGACTGTGGTGTGTGTGTGTATATATATATAAGTCTCAGGGCCTGGACTGTGGTGTGTGTGTGTATATATATAAGTCTCAGGGCCTGGACTGTGGTGTGTGTGTGTATATATATAAGTCTCAGGGCCTGGACTGTGGTGTGTGTGTGTATATATATATAAGTCTCAGGGCATGGACTGTGGTGTGTGTGTGTATATATATAAGTCTCAGGGCCTGGACTGTGGTGTGTGTGTGTATATATATAAGTCTCAGGGCATGGACTGTGGTGTGTGTGTGTATATATATAAGTCTCAGGGCATGGACTGTGGTGTGTGTGTGTATATATATAAGTCTCAGGGCCTGGACTGTGTTGTGTGTGTGTATATATATATGAGTCTCAGGGCCTGGACTGTGGTGTGTGTGTGTGTGTATATATATAAGTCTCAGGGCATGGACTGTGGTGTGTGTGTGTATATATATAAGTCTCAGGGCCTGGACTGTGGTGTGTGTGTGTATATATATAAGTCTCAGGGCCTGGACTGTGGTGTGTGTGTGTATATATATATGAGTCTCAGGGCCTGGACTGTGGTGTGTGTGTGTGTGTATATATATAAGTCTCAGGGCATGGACTGTGGTGTGTGTGTGTATATATATAAGTCTCAGGGCCTGGACTGTGGTGTGTTTGTGTATATATATATAAGTCTCAGGGCCTGGACTGTGGTGTGTGTGTGTATATATATATAAGTCTCAGGGCCTGGACTGTGGTGTGTGTGTGTATATATCTTAGTCTCAGGGCCTGGACTGTGGTGTGTGTGTGTATATATATAAGTCTCAGGGCCTGGACTGTGGTGAGTGTGTATATATATAAGTCTCAGGGCATGGACTGTGGTGTGTGTGTGTGTGTATATATATATAAGTCTCAGGGCCTGGACTGTGGTGTGTGTGTGTATATATATAAGTCTCAGGGCCTGGACTGTGGTGTGTGTGTGTATATATATACGTCTCAGGGCCTGGACTGTGGTGAGTGTGTATATATATAAGTCTCAGGGCCTGGACTGTGGTGTGTGTGTGTGTATATATATAAGTCTCAGGGCCTGGACTGTGGTGTGTGTGTGTATATATATAAGTCTCAGGGCCTGGACTGTGGTGTGTGTGTGTATATATATAAGTCTCAGGGCCTGGACTGTGGTGTGTGTGTGTATATATATAAGTCTCAGGGCCTGGACTGTGGTGTGTGTGTGTATATATATAAGTCTCAGGGCCTGGACTTTGGTGTGTGTGTGTATATATATAAGTCTCAGGGCCTGGACTGTGGTGTGTGTGTGTGTATATATAAGTCTCAGGGCCTGGACTGTGGTGTGTGTGTGTATATATATAAGTCTCAGGGCCTGGACTGTGGTGTGTGTGTGTATATATATAAGTCTCAGGGCCTGGACTGTGGTGAGTGTGTATATATATAAGTCTCAGGGCATGGACTGTGGTGTGTGTGTGTATATATATAAGTCTCAGGGCCTGGACTGTGGTGTGTGTGTGTATATATATATAAGTCTCAGGGCCTGGACTGTGGTGAGTGTGTGTATATATATATAAGTCTCTGGGCCTGGACTGTGGTGTGTGTGTGTGTATATATATAAGTCTCAGGGCCTGGACTGTGGTGAGTGTGTGTATATATATATAAGTCTCAGGGCCTGGACTGTGGTGAGTGTGTGTATATATATATAAGTCTCTGGGCCTGGACTGTGGTGTGTGTGTGTATATATATATAAGTCTCAGGGCCTGGTCTGTGGTGTGTGTGTGTATATATATATAAGTCTCAGGGCATGGACTGTGGTGTGTGTGTGTATGTATATAAGTCTCAGGGCCTGGACTGTGGTGTGTGTGTGTATATATATATAAGTCTCAGGGCCT
>NW_027142237.1:0-12500 GCF_036365525.1 Heterodontus francisci
GTTTAGGGTAAGCGGGCAGTTTTTGTGTTAATAATACTCCATTTCTAGAGTTTAGTTCACGAGCAGCTGCCACTTTACTCTTGGCCCACAGACTTGAGTTGTGTCTGCCCGCTCGCCTTGCCAACTAACTAGGACTACGGGAATGCTTCCCAACGTTTCGCCGTCAACTACGGCTTCATCAGGGGAACACTGCATTATGGCAGCACTGGACCCAGGCACAACGGAAGGCGTGTCACTTCAAGTTGAGGTTTAGGGTAAGCGGGCAGTTTTGTGTTTATAATACTCATTTCTAGAGTTTAGTTCACGAGAAGCTGCCACTTTTTATTTGGCCACGCCTTGAGTTGGTGTCCTGGTCCGCTCGCCTTGCCAACTAACTAGGACTACGGATGCTTCCCAACGTTTCGCCGTCAACTACGGCTTCATCAGGGGAACTGCATTATGGCAGCACTTGGACCAGGCACAACGGAAGGCGTGTCACTTTCAAGTTAGGTTTAGGGTAAGCGGGCAGTTTTGTGTTTATAATACTCATTTCTAGAGTTTAGTTTCACGAGAAGCTGCCACTTTTATTTGGCCCACGCCTTGAGTTGGTGTCTGTCCGCTCGCCTTGCCAACTAACTAGGACTACGGATGCTTCCCAACGTTTCGCCGTCAACTACGGCTTCATCAGGGGAACTGCATTATGCAGCACTTGACCAGGCACCAACGGAAGGCGTGTCACTTTCAAGTTAGGTTTAGGGTAAGCGGGCAGTTTTGTGTTTATAATACTCATTTCTAGAGTTTAGTTTCACGAGAAGCTGCCACTTTTATTTGGCCCACGCCTTGAGTTGGTGTCTGTCCGCTCGCCTTGCCAACTAACTAGACTACGGATGCTTCCCAACGTTTCGCCGTCAACTACGGCTTCATCAGGGGAACTGCATTATGGCAGCACTTGGACCAGGCACAACGGAAGGCGTGTCACTTTCAAGTTAGGTTTAGGGTAAGCGGGCAGTTTTGTGTTTATAATACTCATTTCTAGAGTTTAGTTTCACGAGAAGCTGCCACTTTTATTTGGCCCACGCCTTGAGTTGGTGTCTGTCCGCTCGCCTTGCCAACTAACTAGGACTACGGATGCTTCCCAACGTTTCGCCGTCAACTACGGCTTCATCAGGGGAACTGCATTATGGCAGCACTTGGACCAGGCACAACGGAAGGCGTGTCACTTTCAAGTTAGGTTTAGGGTAAGCGGGCAGTTTTGTGTTTATAATACTCATTTCTAGAGTTTAGTTTCACGAGAAGCTGCCACTTTTATTTGGCCCACGCCTTGAGTTGGTGTCTGTCCGCTCGCCTTGCCAACTAACTAGGACTACGGATGCTTCCCAACGTTTCGCCGTCAACTACGGCTTCATCAGGGGAACTGCATTATGGCAGCACTTGGACCAGGCACAAACGGAAGGCGTGTCACTTTCAAGTTAGGTTTAGGGTAAGCGGGCAGTTTTGTGTTTATAATACTCATTTCTAGAGTTTAGTTTCACGAGAAGCTGCCACTTTTATTTGGCCCACGCCTTGAGTTGGTGTCTGTCCGCTCGCCTTGCCAACTAACTAGGACTACGGATGCTTCCCAACGTTTCGCCGTCAACTACGGCTTCATCAGGGGAACTGCATTATGGCAGCACTTGGACCAGGCACAACGGAAGGCGTGTCACTTTCAAGTTAGGTTTAGGGTAAGCGGGCAGTTTTGTGTTTATAATACTCATTTCTAGAGTTTAGTTTCACGAGAAGCTGCCACTTTTATTTGGCCCACGCCTTGAGTTGGTGTCTGTCCGCTCGCCTTGCCAACTAACTAGGACTACGGATGCTTCCCAACGTTTCGCCGTCAACTACGGCTTCATCAGGGGAACTGCATTATGGCAGCACTTGGACCAGGCACAACGGAAGGCGTGTCACTTTCAAGTTAGGTTTAGGGTAAGCGGGCAGTTTTGTGTTTATAATACTCATTTCTAGAGTTTAGTTTCACGAGAAGCTGCCACTTTTATTTGGCCCACGCCTTGAGTTGGTGTCTGTCCGCTCGCCTTGCCAACTAACTAGGACTACGGATGCTTCCCAACGTTTCGCCGTCAACTACGGCTTCATCAGGGGAACTGCATTATGGCAGCACTTGGACCAGGCACAACGGAAGGCGTGTCACTTTCAAGTTAGGTTTAGGGTAAGCGGGCAGTTTTGTGTTTATAATACTCATTTCTAGAGTTTAGTTTCACGAGAAGCTGCCACTTTTATTTGGCCCACGCCTTGAGTTGGTGTCTGTCCGCTCGCCTTGCCAACTAACTAGGACTACGGATGCTTCCCAACGTTTCGCCGTCAACTACGGCTTCATCAGGGGAACTGCATTATGGCAGCACTTGGACCAGGCACAACGGAAGGCGTGTCACTTTCAAGTTAGGTTTAGGGTAAGCGGGCAGTTTTGTGTTTATAATACTCATTTCTAGAGTTTAGTTTCACGAGAAGCTGCCACTTTTATTTGGCCCACGCCTTGAGTTGGTGTCTGTCCGCTCGCCTTGCCAACTAACTAGGACTACGGATGCTTCCCAACGTTTCGCCGTCAACTACGGCTTCATCAGGGGAACTGCATTATGGCAGCACTTGGACCAGGCACAACGGAAGGCGTGTCACTTTCAAGTTAGGTTTAGGGTAAGCGGGCAGTTTTGTGTTTATAATACTCATTTCTAGAGTTTAGTTTCACGAGAAGCTGCCACTTTTATTTGGCCCACGCCTTGAGTTGGTGTCTGTCCGCTCGCCTTGCCAACTAACTAGGACTACGGATGCTTCCCAACGTTTCGCCGTCAACTACGGCTTCATCAGGGGAACTGCATTATGGCAGCACTTGGACCAGGCACAACGGAAGGCGTGTCACTTTCAAGTTAGGTTTAGGGTAAGCGGGCAGTTTTGTGTTTATAATACTCATTTCTAGAGTTTAGTTTCACGAGAAGCTGCCACTTTTATTTGGCCCACGCCTTGAGTTGGTGTCTGTCCGCTCGCCTTGCCAACTAACTAGGACTACGGATGCTTCCCAACGTTTCGCCGTCAACTACGGCTTCATCAGGGGAACTGCATTATGGCAGCACTTGGACCAGGCACAACGGAAGGCGTGTCACTTTCAAGTTAGGTTTAGGGTAAGCGGGCAGTTTTGTGTTTATAATACTCATTTCTAGAGTTTAGTTTCACGAGAAGCTGCCACTTTTATTTGGCCCACGCCTTGAGTTGGTGTCTGTCCGCTCGCCTTGCCAACTAACTAGGACTACGGATGCTTCCCAACGTTTCGCCGTCAACTACGGCTTCATCAGGGGAACTGCATTATGGCAGCACTTGGACCAGGCACAACGGAAGGCGTGTCACTTTCAAGTTAGGTTTAGGGTAAGCGGGCAGTTTTGTGTTTATAATACTCATTTCTAGAGTTTAGTTTCACGAGAAGCTGCCACTTTTATTTGGCCCACGCCTTGAGTTGGTGTCTGTCCGCTCGCCTTG
The DNA here is from genome assembly GCF_036365525.1 of Heterodontus francisci. Classification (NCBI taxonomy): domain Eukaryota; kingdom Metazoa; phylum Chordata; class Chondrichthyes; order Heterodontiformes; family Heterodontidae; genus Heterodontus; species Heterodontus francisci. Next base: position 3,499 of record NW_027142237.1, read on the forward strand.
CCAACTAACTAGGACTACGGATGCTTCCCAACGTTTCGCCGTCAACTACGGCTTCATCAGGGGAACTGCATTATGGCAGCACTTGGACCAGGCACAACGGAAGGCGTGTCACTTTCAAGTTAGGTTTAGGGTAAGCGGGCAGTTTTGTGTTTATAATACTCATTTCTAGAGTTTAGTTTCACGAGAAGCTGCCACTTTTATTTGGCCCACGCCTTGAGTTGGTGTCTGTCCGCTCGCCTTGCCAACTAACTAGGACTACGGATGCTTCCCAACGTTTCGCCGTCAACTACGGCTTCATCAGGGGAACTGCATTATGGCAGCACTTGGACCAGGCACAACGGAAGGCGTGTCACTTTCAAGTTAGGTTTAGGGTAAGCGGGCAGTTTTGTGTTTATAATACTCATTTCTAGAGTTTAGTTTCACGAGAAGCTGCCACTTTTATTTGGCCCACGCCTTGAGTTGGTGTCTGTCCGCTCGCCTTGCCAACTAACTAGGACTACGGATGCTTCCCAACGTTTCGCCGTCAACTACGGCTTCATCAGGGGAACTGCATTATGGCAGCACTTGGACCAGGCACAACGGAAGGCGTGTCACTTTCAAGTTAGGTTTAGGGTAAGCGGGCAGTTTTGTGTTTATAATACTCATTTCTAGAGTTTAGTTTCACGAGAAGCTGCCACTTTTATTTGGCCCACGCCTTGAGTTGGTGTCTGTCCGCTCGCCTTGCCAACTAACTAGGACTACGGATGCTTCCCAACGTTTCGCCGTCAACTACGGCTTCATCAGGGGAACTGCATTATGGCAGCACTTGGACCAGGCACAACGGAAGGCGTGTCACTTTCAAGTTAGGTTTAGGGTAAGCGGGCAGTTTTGTGTTTATAATACTCATTTCTAGAGTTTAGTTTCACGAGAAGCTGCCACTTTTATTTGGCCCACGCCTTGAGTTGGTGTCTGTCCGCTCGCCTTGCCAACTAACTAGGACTACGGATGCTTCCCAACGTTTCGCCGTCAACTACGGCTTCATCAGGGGAACTGCATTATGGCAGCACTTGGACCAGGCACAACGGAAGGCGTGTCACTTTCAAGTTAGGTTTAGGGTAAGCGGGCAGTTTTGTGTTTATAATACTCATTTCTAGAGTTTAGTTTCACGAGAAGCTGCCACTTTTATTTGGCCCACGCCTTGAGTTGGTGTCTGTCCGCTCGCCTTGCCAACTAACTAGGACTACGGATGCTTCCCAACGTTTCGCCGTCAACTACGGCTTCATCAGGGGAACTGCATTATGGCAGCACTTGGACCAGGCACAACGGAAGGCGTGTCACTTTCAAGTTAGGTTTAGGGTAAGCGGGCAGTTTTGTGTTTATAATACTCATTTCTAGAGTTTAGTTTCACGAGAAGCTGCCACTTTTATTTGGCCCACGCCTTGAGTTGGTGTCTGTCCGCTCGCCTTGCCAACTAACTAGGACTACGGATGCTTCCCAACGTTTCGCCGTCAACTACGGCTTCATCAGGGGAACTGCATTATGGCAGCACTTGGACCAGGCACAACGGAAGGCGTGTCACTTTCAAGTTAGGTTTAGGGTAAGCGGGCAGTTTTGTGTTTATAATACTCATTTCTAGAGTTTAGTTTCACGAGAAGCTGCCACTTTTATTTGGCCCACGCCTTGAGTTGGTGTCTGTCCGCTCGCCTTGCCAACTAACTAGGACTACGGATGCTTCCCAACGTTTCGCCGTCAACTACGGCTTCATCAGGGGAACTGCATTATGGCAGCACTTGGACCAGGCACAACGGAAGGCGTGTCACTTTCAAGTTAGGTTTAGGGTAAGCGGGCAGTTTTGTGTTTATAATACTCATTTCTAGAGTTTAGTTTCACGAGAAGCTGCCACTTTTATTTGGCCCACGCCTTGAGTTGGTGTCTGTCCGCTCGCCTTGCCAACTAACTAGGACTACGGATGCTTCCCAACGTTTCGCCGTCAACTACGGCTTCATCAGGGGAACTGCATTATGGCAGCACTTGGACCAGGCACAACGGAAGGCGTGTCACTTTCAAGTTAGGTTTAGGGTAAGCGGGCAGTTTTGTGTTTATAATACTCATTTCTAGAGTTTAGTTTCACGAGAAGCTGCCACTTTTATTTGGCCCACGCCTTGAGTTGGTGTCTGTCCGCTCGCCTTGCCAACTAACTAGGACTACGGATGCTTCCCAACGTTTCGCCGTCAACTACGGCTTCATCAGGGGAACTGCATTATGGCAGCACTTGGACCAGGCACAACGGAAGGCGTGTCACTTTCAAGTTAGGTTTAGGGTAAGCGGGCAGTTTTGTGTTTATAATACTCATTTCTAGAGTTTAGTTTCACGAGAAGCTGCCACTTTTATTTGGCCCACGCCTTGAGTTGGTGTCTGTCCGCTCGCCTTGCCAACTAACTAGGACTACGGATGCTTCCCAACGTTTCGCCGTCAACTACGGCTTCATCAGGGGAACTGCATTATGGCAGCACTTGGACCAGGCACAACGGAAGGCGTGTCACTTTCAAGTTAGGTTTAGGGTAAGCGGGCAGTTTTGTGTTTATAATACTCATTTCTAGAGTTTAGTTTCACGAGAAGCTGCCACTTTTATTTGGCCCACGCCTTGAGTTGGTGTCTGTCCGCTCGCCTTGCCAACTAACTAGGACTACGGATGCTTCCCAACGTTTCGCCGTCAACTACGGCTTCATCAGGGGAACTGCATTATGGCAGCACTTGGACCAGGCACAACGGAAGGCGTGTCACTTTCAAGTTAGGTTTAGGGTAAGCGGGCAGTTTTGTGTTTATAATACTCATTTCTAGAGTTTAGTTTCACGAGAAGCTGCCACTTTTATTTGGCCCACGCCTTGAGTTGGTGTCTGTCCGCTCGCCTTGCCAACTAACTAGGACTACGGATGCTTCCCAACGTTTCGCCGTCAACTACGGCTTCATCAGGGGAACTGCATTATGGCAGCACTTGGACCAGGCACAACGGAAGGCGTGTCACTTTCAAGTTAGGTTTAGGGTAAGCGGGCAGTTTTGTGTTTATAATACTCATTTCTAGAGTTTAGTTTCACGAGAAGCTGCCACTTTTATTTGGCCCACGCCTTGAGTTGGTGTCTGTCCGCTCGCCTTGCCAACTAACTAGGACTACGGATGCTTCCCAACGTTTCGCCGTCAACTACGGCTTCATCAGGGGAACTGCATTATGGCAGCACTTGGACCAGGCACAACGGAAGGCGTGTCACTTTCAAGTTAGGTTTAGGGTAAGCGGGCAGTTTTGTGTTTATAATACTCATTTCTAGAGTTTAGTTTCACGAGAAGCTGCCACTTTTATTTGGCCCACGCCTTGAGTTGGTGTCTGTCCGCTCGCCTTGCCAACTAACTAGGACTACGGATGCTTCCCAACGTTTCGCCGTCAACTACGGCTTCATCAGGGGAACTGCATTATGGCAGCACTTGGACCAGGCACAACGGAAGGCGTGTCACTTTCAAGTTAGGTTTAGGGTAAGCGGGCAGTTTTGTGTTTATAATACTCATTTCTAGAGTTTAGTTTCACGAGAAGCTGCCACTTTTATTTGGCCCACGCCTTGAGTTGGTGTCTGTCCGCTCGCCTTGCCAACTAACTAGGACTACGGATGCTTCCCAACGTTTCGCCGTCAACTACGGCTTCATCAGGGGAACTGCATTATGGCAGCACTTGGACCAGGCACAACGGAAGGCGTGTCACTTTCAAGTTAGGTTTAGGGTAAGCGGGCAGTTTTGTGTTTATAATACTCATTTCTAGAGTTTAGTTTCACGAGAAGCTGCCACTTTTATTTGGCCCACGCCTTGAGTTGGTGTCTGTCCGCTCGCCTTGCCAACTAACTAGGACTACGGATGCTTCCCAACGTTTCGCCGTCAACTACGGCTTCATCAGGGGAACTGCATTATGGCAGCACTTGGACCAGGCACAACGGAAGGCGTGTCACTTTCAAGTTAGGTTTAGGGTAAGCGGGCAGTTTTGTGTTTATAATACTCATTTCTAGAGTTTAGTTTCACGAGAAGCTGCCACTTTTATTTGGCCCACGCCTTGAGTTGGTGTCTGTCCGCTCGCCTTGCCAACTAACTAGGACTACGGATGCTTCCCAACGTTTCGCCGTCAACTACGGCTTCATCAGGGGAACTGCATTATGGCAGCACTTGGACCAGGCACAACGGAAGGCGTGTCACTTTCAAGTTAGGTTTAGGGTAAGCGGGCAGTTTTGTGTTTATAATACTCATTTCTAGAGTTTAGTTTCACGAGAAGCTGCCACTTTTATTTGGCCCACGCCTTGAGTTGGTGTCTGTCCGCTCGCCTTGCCAACTAACTAGGACTACGGATGCTTCCCAACGTTTCGCCGTCAACTACGGCTTCATCAGGGGAACTGCATTATGGCAGCACTTGGACCAGGCACAACGGAAGGCGTGTCACTTTCAAGTTAGGTTTAGGGTAAGCGGGCAGTTTTGTGTTTATAATACTCATTTCTAGAGTTTAGTTTCACGAGAAGCTGCCACTTTTATTTGGCCCACGCCTTGAGTTGGTGTCTGTCCGCTCGCCTTGCCAACTAACTAGGACTACGGATGCTTCCCAACGTTTCGCCGTCAACTACGGCTTCATCAGGGGAACTGCATTATGGCAGCACTTGGACCAGGCACAACGGAAGGCGTGTCACTTTCAAGTTAGGTTTAGGGTAAGCGGGCAGTTTTGTGTTTATAATACTCATTTCTAGAGTTTAGTTTCACGAGAAGCTGCCACTTTTATTTGGCCCACGCCTTGAGTTGGTGTCTGTCCGCTCGCCTTGCCAACTAACTAGGACTACGGATGCTTCCCAACGTTTCGCCGTCAACTACGGCTTCATCAGGGGAACTGCATTATGGCAGCACTTGGACCAGGCACAACGGAAGGCGTGTCACTTTCAAGTTAGGTTTAGGGTAAGCGGGCAGTTTTGTGTTTATAATACTCATTTCTAGAGTTTAGTTTCACGAGAAGCTGCCACTTTTATTTGGCCCACGCCTTGAGTTGGTGTCTGTCCGCTCGCCTTGCCAACTAACTAGGACTACGGATGCTTCCCAACGTTTCGCCGTCAACTACGGCTTCATCAGGGGAACTGCATTATGGCAGCACTTGGACCAGGCACAACGGAAGGCGTGTCACTTTCAAGTTAGGTTTAGGGTAAGCGGGCAGTTTTGTGTTTATAATACTCATTTCTAGAGTTTAGTTTCACGAGAAGCTGCCACTTTTATTTGGCCCACGCCTTGAGTTGGTGTCTGTCCGCTCGCCTTGCCAACTAACTAGGACTACGGATGCTTCCCAACGTTTCGCCGTCAACTACGGCTTCATCAGGGGAACTGCATTATGGCAGCACTTGGACCAGGCACAACGGAAGGCGTGTCACTTTCAAGTTAGGTTTAGGGTAAGCGGGCAGTTTTGTGTTTATAATACTCATTTCTAGAGTTTAGTTTCACGAGAAGCTGCCACTTTTATTTGGCCCACGCCTTGAGTTGGTGTCTGTCCGCTCGCCTTGCCAACTAACTAGGACTACGGATGCTTCCCAACGTTTCGCCGTCAACTACGGCTTCATCAGGGGAACTGCATTATGGCAGCACTTGGACCAGGCACAACGGAAGGCGTGTCACTTTCAAGTTAGGTTTAGGGTAAGCGGGCAGTTTTGTGTTTATAATACTCATTTCTAGAGTTTAGTTTCACGAGAAGCTGCCACTTTTATTTGGCCCACGCCTTGAGTTGGTGTCTGTCCGCTCGCCTTGCCAACTAACTAGGACTACGGATGCTTCCCAACGTTTCGCCGTCAACTACGGCTTCATCAGGGGAACTGCATTATGGCAGCACTTGGACCAGGCACAACGGAAGGCGTGTCACTTTCAAGTTAGGTTTAGGGTAAGCGGGCAGTTTTGTGTTTATAATACTCATTTCTAGAGTTTAGTTTCACGAGAAGCTGCCACTTTTATTTGGCCCACGCCTTGAGTTGGTGTCTGTCCGCTCGCCTTGCCAACTAACTAGGACTACGGATGCTTCCCAACGTTTCGCCGTCAACTACGGCTTCATCAGGGGAACTGCATTATGGCAGCACTTGGACCAGGCACAACGGAAGGCGTGTCACTTTCAAGTTAGGTTTAGGGTAAGCGGGCAGTTTTGTGTTTATAATACTCATTTCTAGAGTTTAGTTTCACGAGAAGCTGCCACTTTTATTTGGCCCACGCCTTGAGTTGGTGTCTGTCCGCTCGCCTTGCCAACTAACTAGGACTACGGATGCTTCCCAACGTTTCGCCGTCAACTACGGCTTCATCAGGGGAACTGCATTATGGCAGCACTTGGACCAGGCACAACGGAAGGCGTGTCACTTTCAAGTTAGGTTTAGGGTAAGCGGGCAGTTTTGTGTTTATAATACTCATTTCTAGAGTTTAGTTTCACGAGAAGCTGCCACTTTTATTTGGCCCACGCCTTGAGTTGGTGTCTGTCCGCTCGCCTTGCCAACTAACTAGGACTACGGATGCTTCCCAACGTTTCGCCGTCAACTACGGCTTCATCAGGGGAACTGCATTATGGCAGCACTTGGACCAGGCACAACGGAAGGCGTGTCACTTTCAAGTTAGGTTTAGGGTAAGCGGGCAGTTTTGTGTTTATAATACTCATTTCTAGAGTTTAGTTTCACGAGAAGCTGCCACTTTTATTTGGCCCACGCCTTGAGTTGGTGTCTGTCCGCTCGCCTTGCCAACTAACTAGGACTACGGATGCTTCCCAACGTTTCGCCGTCAACTACGGCTTCATCAGGGGAACTGCATTATGGCAGCACTTGGACCAGGCACAACGGAAGGCGTGTCACTTTCAAGTTAGGTTTAGGGTAAGCGGGCAGTTTTGTGTTTATAATACTCATTTCTAGAGTTTAGTTTCACGAGAAGCTGCCACTTTTATTTGGCCCACGCCTTGAGTTGGTGTCTGTCCGCTCGCCTTGCCAACTAACTAGGACTACGGATGCTTCCCAACGTTTCGCCGTCAACTACGGCTTCATCAGGGGAACTGCATTATGGCAGCACTTGGACCAGGCACAACGGAAGGCGTGTCACTTTCAAGTTAGGTTTAGGGTAAGCGGGCAGTTTTGTGTTTATAATACTCATTTCTAGAGTTTAGTTTCACGAGAAGCTGCCACTTTTATTTGGCCCACGCCTTGAGTTGGTGTCTGTCCGCTCGCCTTGCCAACTAACTAGGACTACGGATGCTTCCCAACGTTTCGCCGTCAACTACGGCTTCATCAGGGGAACTGCATTATGGCAGCACTTGGACCAGGCACAACGGAAGGCGTGTCACTTTCAAGTTAGGTTTAGGGTAAGCGGGCAGTTTTGTGTTTATAATACTCATTTCTAGAGTTTAGTTTCACGAGAAGCTGCCACTTTTATTTGGCCCACGCCTTGAGTTGGTGTCTGTCCGCTCGCCTTGCCAACTAACTAGGACTACGGATGCTTCCCAACGTTTCGCCGTCAACTACGGCTTCATCAGGGGAACTGCATTATGGCAGCACTTGGACCAGGCACAACGGAAGGCGTGTCACTTTCAAGTTAGGTTTAGGGTAAGCGGGCAGTTTTGTGTTTATAATACTCATTTCTAGAGTTTAGTTTCACGAGAAGCTGCCACTTTTATTTGGCCCACGCCTTGAGTTGGTGTCTGTCCGCTCGCCTTGCCAACTAACTAGGACTACGGATGCTTCCCAACGTTTCGCCGTCAACTACGGCTTCATCAGGGGAACTGCATTATGGCAGCACTTGGACCAGGCACAACGGAAGGCGTGTCACTTTCAAGTTAGGTTTAGGGTAAGCGGGCAGTTTTGTGTTTATAATACTCATTTCTAGAGTTTAGTTTCACGAGAAGCTGCCACTTTTATTTGGCCCACGCCTTGAGTTGGTGTCTGTCCGCTCGCCTTGCCAACTAACTAGGACTACGGATGCTTCCCAACGTTTCGCCGTCAACTACGGCTTCATCAGGGGAACTGCATTATGGCAGCACTTGGACCAGGCACAACGGAAGGCGTGTCACTTTCAAGTTAGGTTTAGGGTAAGCGGGCAGTTTTGTGTTTATAATACTCATTTCTAGAGTTTAGTTTCACGAGAAGCTGCCACTTTTATTTGGCCCACGCCTTGAGTTGGTGTCTGTCCGCTCGCCTTGCCAACTAACTAGGACTACGGATGCTTCCCAACGTTTCGCCGTCAACTACGGCTTCATCAGGGGAACTGCATTATGGCAGCACTTGGACCAGGCACAACGGAAGGCGTGTCACTTTCAAGTTAGGTTTAGGGTAAGCGGGCAGTTTTGTGTTTATAATACTCATTTCTAGAGTTTAGTTTCACGAGAAGCTGCCACTTTTATTTGGCCCACGCCTTGAGTTGGTGTCTGTCCGCTCGCCTTGCCAACTAACTAGGACTACGGATGCTTCCCAACGTTTCGCCGTCAACTACGGCTTCATCAGGGGAACTGCATTATGGCAGCACTTGGACCAGGCACAACGGAAGGCGTGTCACTTTCAAGTTAGGTTTAGGGTAAGCGGGCAGTTTTGTGTTTATAATACTCATTTCTAGAGTTTAGTTTCACGAGAAGCTGCCACTTTTATTTGGCCCACGCCTTGAGTTGGTGTCTGTCCGCTCGCCTTGCCAACTAACTAGGACTACGGATGCTTCCCAACGTTTCGCCGTCAACTACGGCTTCATCAGGGGAACTGCATTATGGCAGCACTTGGACCAGGCACAACGGAAGGCGTGTCACTTTCAAGTTAGGTTTAGGGTAAGCGGGCAGTTTTGTGTTTATAATACTCATTTCTAGAGTTTAGTTTCACGAGAAGCTGCCACTTTTATTTGGCCCACGCCTTGAGTTGGTGTCTGTCCGCTCGCCTTGCCAACTAACTAGGACTACGGATGCTTCCCAACGTTTCGCCGTCAACTACGGCTTCATCAGGGGAACTGCATTATGGCAGCACTTG
>NW_027142238.1:0-29428 GCF_036365525.1 Heterodontus francisci
AGGGGAGTGTGGTAGGGGGAGTGGTGACGGGGGTTGGGTAGGGGAGTCGGGTAGTGGAGTTGTGGAGGGGAGTGCGGTATACGGGTGGAGTGGGGGAGGTTATTTGGGGAAGGGGATTTGGGGGAGTGGATTTGGGGGAAGGGATTTGGGGTCGGGGATTTGGGGTTGGGGATTGGGGAGGACTTTGGGGAGGAGTGTGGGGAGGAGTGTGGGGAGGAGTGTGGGGGAGGTTAGTGTGGGAGGTTAGTGTGGGAGGGGAGTGGGGGAGGGGAGTGGGGGAGTGGAGTTGGGGAGGGTCGGGGGTTAGGGAAATGGGGGAGGGTAGTGGGTTAGGGGAGGGAGGGAGGGGAGTTGGGGAGGGGTGTTATGGAGGGGAGTTAGGGAGGGGAGTTGAGGATGGGTGTGGGGGAGAGGAGTGGAGTAGGGGAGTGGAGTGCAGAGTGGAGTAGGAGTGTGGAGTTGGGAAGTGGGGTCTGGGAGTGGGGTAGGGGAGTGGGGTAGGGGAGTGGGGGAGTGGAGTGGGGGAGGGGAGTGGGGGAGGGGAGTGTGGTAGGGGTGTATTGACGGGGGGTTGGGTAGGGGAGTCAGGTCGGGGAGTTGTGGAGGGGAGTGCGGTATGCGAGTGGACTGTGGGAGGGGATTTGGGGGAGGGGATTGGGGGTAGGGGATTTGGGGTAGGGGATTTGGGGTACAGAATTTGGGGTACGGAATTTGGGGGAGGGGAGTGGGGGAGGGCAGTGGGGGAGGGGAGTGGGGGAGGAGTGTGCGGAGGAGTGTGGGGAGGAGTGTGGGGGAGGTTAGCGTGGGAGGGGAGTGGGGGAGCGGGGTGGGGGAGCGGGGTGGGGGAGGGGAGTGTGGTAGGGGGTGTGGGGACGGGGGGAGGGGAATGGGGGAGGGGAGTGGGGGACGGGTGTTGCAGAGAGGAGAGGTGAGGATAGTGGGGTAGAGTTGTGGGGGAGGGGACTAGGGGAGGGGCATGGGGGTGAGGAGTGGGGTTGGGGTGTGGGGGTGGGGAGTGTGATCGGGTGAGTGGGGTCGGGTGAGTGGGGTCGGGTGAGTGCGGTCATGGAGTGGGGTCGTGGAGTGCGGTCGGGGAGTGGGGTCGGGGAGTGGGGTAGGGGTGTGGGGTATGGGAGTCGGGTAGCGGAGTGGGGGAGGGGAGTGTGGTAGGGGTGTGGTGACGGGGGGTTGTGTAGGGGAGTCGGGTAGGGGAGTTGTGGAGGGGAGTGCGGTATGTGAATGGAGTGGGGGCGGGGATTTGGGGGAGGGGATTTGGGGAGGGGATTTGGGGTAGGGGATTTGTGGAAGGGAATTTGGGGTAGGGGAGTGGGGGAGGAGAGTGGGGGTGGGGATGGGGGAGTGGAGTGGGGGAGTGGAGTGGGGGAGTGGAGTGGGAGAGGGTAGTGGGGGAGAGTAGTTGGGGAGGATAGTGGGGGATGGGAGTGGGGGATGGGAGTGCGGTAGGGGAATTGGGGCGGGGGATTTGGGGGAGGGGAGTGTGGGAGGGGAGTGTGGTGGGGGATTTGGGGGAGGGCAGTGGGAGTGGGGAGTAGGGGAGGGGTGTGGGGAGGAGTGTGGGGAAGAGTGCGTGGAAGGGGAGTTGAGTGGGGGAGGGGAGTTGGGGAGGGGAGTGGTGGAGGGGAGTGGGGGAGGGGAGTTAGGGGAGTTGAGGAGGGGTTGTGGGGGAGGGGAGCTTGGGAGGGGAGTGGGGGAGGGGAGTGGGGGAGGGGAGTGGTGGAGGGGAGTGGGGGAGGGGAGTGTGGGGTGGGGGAGTTGAGGCAGGGAGTGGGGCGAGGTGTGGGGGAGGGGTGTTGCCTCGAGGAGAGGGGTGGAGAGTGGGGTCGAGGTGTGGAGGAGGGGAGTTGGGGAGGTGCGTGGGGGAGGAGAGTGGGGTTTGGGTAGTCAGGGAATGGATTGAGGGACAGGGAGTGGGTTAGGGGAGTGGTGTAGGTGAGTGGGGGTGGGGAGAGGTTATGGGAGTTTTGGAGGGGAGTGGGGTAGGGGAGTGGTGGGGCTAGTGGGGGAGCAGAGTGGTGCAGGGGAGTGGAGTAGGGGAGGACTGTCAGGAGATGGAGGGAAGGGGAGTTGGGGAGGGGAGTTGTGGAGGGGCGTGGGGTAGGCCATAGCGGTAGGGTAGTGGGCGAGGGGTGTGGGGGAGGTGGAGTGGGGGAGGGGAGTGGGCGAGTGGAGTGGGGGAGTGGGTAAGGGGTGTGGGGATGGGTGTGGGGGAGGGGAGTGGGAGAGGGCGTCTGGTAGGGGAGTTTGGGAGGGAAGTGCGGTGGGGTAGTGGGGTAGGGGAGTGGAGGAGGGGGTGGGGGTGCAGAGTGGTGTCGGGGAGTGTGGTAGGGGTGGGCTGAAAGGAGGTGGAGGGAAGGGGAGTGGGGAGGGGATTTGGGTAGTGGGGCAGTGAGGAGATGGAGGGAAGGGGGTGGGATAGGGGAATGGGGGAGGGGAGTGGGGGAGGGGTGTGTGTTATGTGAGTGGGGTAGGGGAGTGGGGGAGTGGAGTGAGGTAGGGGTATGGGGAGGCGAGTGGGGGAAGGGAGTGGGGAGGGGAGTGGGGCAAGGTAGTGGGTGCGTTAACTGGGGGAGTGGAGTGAGGTAGGGCAGTGCGGGAGGGGAGTGGGGTATGGGTATGGGGTGGGGAGTGAGGTAGGAGAAATGGGAGGGGAGTGGGGGAGGGAAGTGGGGGAGGGAAATGGGGAGGGGAGTGGGGAGGGGAGTGGGGTAAGGTAGTGGGAGGGGTAACTGGTGGAGTGGAGTGAGGTAGGGCAGTGGTGGAGGGCAGTGGCGTAGGGGATCTGGGTACTGGAGTGCAGTGAGGAGGTGGCGGGAAGGGGAGTGGGGTAGGAGAGGTGGGTATGGGAGTATGGGAGGGGTGTGAGAGAGGAGATTGGCGATGGGTCTGGGGTAGTGGACTGGGGTAGGGGAGTAGGGTAGGGGTGTAGGGTAGGGGTGTGGGGTCAGGTTTGGGGTAGGGGAGAGGGGTAGGGGTGTTGTGGAGGGGGGTGCGGTTAGGGAGTGGGGGCGGGTAGTGGGGGAGGGTAGTGGGGGATGGGAGTGTGGTGGAGTCGTGCAGTGAGGATGTGGAGGTAAGCGGAATGGGGTAGCGGAGTGGATGAGGGGAGTTGGGAGGGGAGTGGGGGAGGTTAGTGTGGGAGGGGAGTGGGGGAGATTAGTGAGTGAGGGGAGTGGGGGAGGGGAGTTTGGGAGTGGGGGAGGGGATTGGGGGAGGCAAGAGCGGGAGGGGAGTGGGGAGGGGAGTGGGGAAGCGAGTGGGGGAGGTTAGTGTGGGAGGTGAGTGGGGAGGGGCGTGGGGGAGCGAGTGGGGAAGGTTAGTGTGGGAGGTGAGTGAGGAGGGGAGTGGGGAGGGGAGTGAGGAGGGGAGTGGGGGAGGGGAGTGGGGAGGGGAGTGGGGAGGGGAGTGCGGAGGGGAGTGCGGAGGGGAGTGGGGGAGGTTAGAGTTGTAGGGGAGTTGGAGGGGAGTGAGGGAGGGGAGTGTGGGAGGAGACTGGGCGAGGGGAGTTGGGGAGGGGAGTGGGGGAGGAGAGTGGGGGACAGGGAGTGGGTTAGGGGAGTGGTGTAGGTGAGTGGGGGTGGGGAGAGGGTATGGGAGTTTTGGAGGGGAGTAGGGTAGGGAGTGGTGAGGCTAGTGGGGGATCAGAGTGGTGTAGGAGAGTGGAGTAGGGGAGCGCTGGAAGGAGGTGGAGGGAAGGGGAGTTGGGGAGGGGAGTGGGCTTGGGGAGTGGGGGTGCGGATTGGGGGAGGGGAGTGTGGGAGGGGAGTGGGGGAGGGCGTCTGGTAGGGGAGTTTGGGAGGGAGGTGCGGTGGGGTAGTGGGGTAGGGGAGTGGAGGAGGGGGTGGGGGTGCAGGGTGGTGTCGGGAAGTGTGGTAGGGGTGGACTGTAAGGAGGTGGAGGGAAGGGGAGTGGGGACGGGAGTTGGGTAGGGGTGCAGTGAGGAGATGGAGGGAAGGGGAGTGGGAGAGGGGAATGTGGGAGTGGAGTGGGGTAGGGTGTGTGTTAGGTGAGTGGGGTGGGGGAGTGGGGGAGGGAAGTGGGGACGGGGGTGGGGAGGGGATTGGGGAGGGGATTGTAGAGGGGAGTGGGGTAAGGTAGTGGGGGTGGTAACTGGGGGAATGGAGCGAGGTAGGGCAGTGGGGGAGTGTCGTGGGGAGTGGGGGAGGGCAGTGGCGTCGGGGAGTTGGGTACTGGAGTGCATTGAGGAGGTGGAGGGAAGGGGAGTGGGGTAAGAGAGTGGGGTAGGAGAGGTGGGTAGGGGAGTATGGGAGGGGTGTGAGGTAGGGGATTGGCGACGGGACTGGGGTAGTGGAATGGGGTAGGGGAGTGGGGTAGGGGAGTTATGTCAGGGAGTGGGAGAGGGAAGTGGTGTAGGTGAGTGGGGGTGGGGAGAGGGTAGGGGAGTTTTGGAGAGAAGCGGGGTAGGGGATTGGTGGGGCGAGTGGGGGATCAGAGTGTTGTAGGGGAGTGGAGTAGAGGAGGGCTGTAAGGATGTGGAGGGCAGGGGAGTAGGGGAGGCGATTTGGTAAGGGGACTGGGGGAGGCGATTTGGTAATGGGACTGGGGAGGCGATTTGGGGAGGGGAGAGGGGGAGGGGAGTGGGGGAGGGGAGGGGAGTGGGGGAGGGCGTCTGGTAGGGGAGTTTGGGAGGGATGTGCGGTGGGGTAGGGGAGTCGAGGAGGGGAGTGGGGGTGCAGAGTGGTGTCGTGGAGTCTGGTAGGGGTGTGCTGTCAGGAGGTGGAGGGAAGGGGAGTGGGAGTGGAGTTGGGTCGGAGGGGAGTGGGTGAGGGGAATGGGGGAGGGGAGTGGGGGAGAGGAGTGGGGGAGGGGAGTGGGGGAGGGGAGTGGGGGTGGGGTGTGTGTTATGTGAGTGGGGGAGTGGAGTGAGGTAGGGGTATGGGGTGGGGAGTGAGGTAGGAGAATGTGGAGGGGAGTGGGGGAGGGAAGTGGGGAGGGGAGTGGGGAGGGGAGTGGGGAGGGGTGTGGGGTAGGGGAGGGCAACGATGAGGTGGAGTGAAGGGGAGTAACGTGGGGAGTGGGGGAGGGCAGTGGCGTTGGGGAGTTGGGTAGGGGAGAGCAGTCAGGAGGAGAAGGAAGGGGAGAAGGGGTGGTGAGTGTGGGAGAGAAGTGAGTTAGGGGAGTGGGGTCGGGGAGTGGGAAAGTGGAGTGGGATAGGAGAGTGGGGTAGGATAGTGGGGTAGGGGAGCGCAGTGAGGTGGTGGAGGTAAGGGGAGTGGGGGTGTGTAGTGGGGGAGGGGTGTAGTTTTGGGGAGTGGGGTAGGGGAGCTGGGTAGGGGAGCGCAGGGAGGAGGTGGAGGGAAGGGGAATCAGGGAGGGGAGTGGTGGAGGTATGTGGGTAGGGGATTGGGTACTGGAGTGCAGTGAGGAGGTCGAGGGAAGGGGAGTGGGGTAGGGGAGGGGGTTAGGAGAGGTGGGTAGGGAAGTGTGGGAGGGGAGTGAGGTAGGGGATTGGCAACGGGACTGGGGTAGTGGAATGGGGTAGGGGAGTGGGGTAGGGGTGTGGGGTAGGGGAGTGGGGTCGGGGTGTCGTGGAGGGGTGAGCGGTTGGGGAGTGGGGGAGGGTAGTGGAGGAGGGTATGTGTAGGATGGGAGTGCGGTAGAGTAGGGCAGTGAGGAGGTGGAGGTAAGCAGAGTTGGGTAGGGTGCATGGTAGGGGAGTGGGCGAAGCGAGTTGGGAGGGTAGTGGGGGAGGTTAGTGTGTGAGGGGTGTGGGGGAGGGGAGTGGGGGAGGGGAGTGGGGGAGGGGAGTGGGGGAGGGGAGGGGAGAGGGGGAGCGGAGTGCGGTAGGGGTGTGGGGTAGGGGAGTGCGGGAGGGTAGTGGGGGATGGGAGTGTGGTAGGGGAGGGCAGTGAATGGGTGCAGGGAAGCGCAGAGGTGGACTGGAGTGGGGGGAGGGGAGTGGGAATGTGGAGTGGGATAGGGGTATGTGGAGTGGGATAGGGAAGTGGGATAGGGGAGCGCAGTGAGGAGGTGGAGGGAAGGGGAGTGTGTAAGTGGAGTGGGGGAGGTGTGCGGGGTAGGGGAGTTTGGTTGTGGAGGGAAGGGGAGTGGGGGAGGGTTGTGAGATAGGAGAGTTGGGGAGCGGAGTGGGGGATGGGAGTGGGGGAGGAGAGTGGGGGAGGAGAGTGGGGGAGGAGAGAGGGGGAAGAGAGTGGGGGAGTGGAGAGTGGGGGAGGGGAGAGTGGGAGGGGAGAGGGGTAGGGGAGTGGGGGAGGGGAGTGGGGGAGGGGAGTGGGGGAGGGGAGTGGGGAGGGTTGTGGGGGAGGTTAGTGCGGGAGTGGAGCGGGTGTGGGGATCTGGGGAGGTGAGTGAGGGTGTGGAGTGTGGGAGGAGAGTGGGATAGGGGAGTTGGGGAGAGGAGGGGAGTGGTGGAGGGGAGTGGAGGAGGGGAGTGGGGGAGGGGAGTGGGGGAGGGGAGAGAGGTAGGGATATGGGGTGGGGAGTGAGGGAGGAGAATGTGGAGGGGAGTGGGGGAGGGAAGTGAGGAGGGGAGTGCGGAGTGGTGTGGGGGTAGGGGAGGGCAGTGATGAGGTGGAGTGAAGGGGAGTCGCGTGGGGGGTGGGGGAGGGCAGTGGCATTGGGGAGTTGGGTAGGGGAGGGCAATGAGGAGGAGAAGGAAGGGGAGTAGAGGAGGTGAGTGGGGTAGGGGAGCGCAGTGAGATGGTTGAGGTAAGGGGAGTGGGGGTGTGGAGTGGGGGTGTGGAGTGGGGGAGGGGTGTAGTTTCGGGGAGTGGGGTAGGGGAGTGGGATAGGGGAGTTGGGTAGGGGAGCGCTGGGAGGAGCTGGAGGGAAGGGGAATGAGGGAGGGGCATGGTGGAGGTGTGTGGGTAGGGAGCTGGGTGCTGGAGTGCAGTGAGGAGGTGGAGGGAAGGGGAGTGGGGTCGGGGAGGGGGTTAGGAGAGGTGGGTAGGGAAGTGTGGGAGGCGAGTGAGGTAGGGGATTGGCAACGGGACTGGGGTAGTGGAATGGGGTAGGGGAGTGGGGTAGGGGTGTTGGGTAGGGGTGTAGGGTCGGGGTGTTGTGGAGGGGTGTGCGTTTCGGTAGTGGGGGACGGTAGTTTGGGATGGGAGTGGGGTAGAGTAGGGCAGTGAGGAGGTGGAGGTAAGCGGAGTTGGGTAGGGGTGTGTGGTAGGGGAGTGGGCGAGGGGAGTTGGGAGGGGAGTGGGGGAGGTTAGTGTGAGAGGGGTGTGGGGGAGAGGAGTGGGGGAGTGGAGTGCGGTAGGGGAGTGGGGTAGGGGAGTGCGGGAGGGTAGTGGGGGATGGGAGTGTGATAGGGGAGGGCATTGAAGAGGTGCAGGGAAGCGCAGAGGTGGACTGGAGAGGGGGGAGGGGAGTGTTGGAGGGGGTGTGCTAGGGGAAGGGGTTAGGGGAATGGGGAGGGGAGTGGGGTAGCGGAGTAAGGGAGGGGAGTGAGTAATGGGAGTCGTGTAGGGGAGTGGGAATGTGGAGTGGGATAGGGGAATGTGGAGTGGGATAGGGGAGTGGGATAGGGGAGTGCAGTGAGGAGGTGGAGGGAAGGGGGAGTGTGTAAGTGGAGCGGGTGACGTGTGCGGGGTAGGGGAGGTGGGTTGTGGAGGGAAGGGGAGTGGCGGAGGTGTATGAGGTAGGAGAGTTGGGGAGCGGAGTGGGGGAGGGGAGTGGGGGAGGGGAGTGGGGGAGGGGAGCGGGGGATGGGAGTGGGGGAGGAGAGTGGGGGGAGGAGAGTGGGGGAGGAGAGAGGGGGAAGAGAGTGGGGGAGGGGAGAGTGGGGGAGGGGAGAGGGGGAGGGGAGATGGGTAGGGGAGTGGGGGAGGGGAGTGGGGGAGGGGAGTGGGGGAGGGTGTGGGGAGGGTTTGTGGGGGAGGTTAGTGCGGGAGGGGAGCGGGTGTGGGGATCTGGGGAGGTGAGTGAGGGTGTGGAGTGTGGGAGGAGAGTGGGATAGGGGAGTTGGGGAGAGGAGGGGAGTGGTGGAGGGAGTGGGGGAGGGGAGTGGGGGAGGGGAGTGGGGGGAGGGGAGAGAGGTAGGGATATGGGGTGGGGAGTGAGGGTGGAGAATGTGGAGGGGAGTGGGGGAGGGAAGTGAGGAGGGGAGTGCGGAGCGGTGTGGGGTAGGGGAGGGCAGTGATGAGGTGGAGTGAAGGGGAGTCGCGTGGGGAGTGGGGGAGGGCAGTGGCGTTGGGGAGTTGGGTAGGGGAGGGCAGTGAGGAGGAGAAGGAAGGGGAGTAGGGGAGGTGAGTGGGGTAGGGGAGCGCAGTGAGGTGGTTGAGGTAAGGGGAGTGGGGGTGTGGGGTGGGGGTGTGGAGTGGGGGAGGGGTGTAGTTTCGGGGAGTGGGGTAGGGGGTGGGATAGGGGAGTTGGGTAGGGGAGCGCTGGGAGGAGCTGGAGGGAAGGGGAATGAGGGAGGGGCATGGTGGAGGTGTGTGGGTAGGGGAGCTGGGTACTGGAGTGCAGTGAGGAGGTGGAGGGAAGGGGAGTGGGGTCGGGGAGGGGGTTAGGAGAGGTGGGTAGGGAAGTGTGGGAGGCGAGTGAGGTAGGGGATTGGCAACGGGACTGGGGTAGTGAAATGGGGTAGGGGAGTGGGGTAGGGGTGTTGGGTAGGGGTGTGCGTTTGGGGAGTGGGGGACGGTAGTTTGGGATGGGAGTGTGGTAAGGTAGGGCAGTGAGGAGGTGGAGGTAGGCGGAGTTGGGTAGGGGTGTGTGGTAGGGGAGTGGGTGAGGGGAGTTGGGAGGGGAGTGGGGGAGGTTAGTGTGAGAGGGGTGTGGGGGAGGGGAGTGGGGGAGTGGAGTGCGGTAGGGGAGTGGCGTAGGGGAGTGCGGGAGGGTAGTGGGGGATGGGAGTGTGATAGGGGAGGGCAGTGAAGAGGTGCAGGGAAGCGCAGAGGTGGACTGGAGAGGGGGGAGGGGAGTGTCGGAGGGGGTGTGCTAGGGGAAGGGGTTAGGGGAATGGGGGAGGGGAGTGGGGTAGCGGAGTTGGGGAGGGGAGTGAGTAATGGGAGTCGTGTCGGGGAGTGGGAATGTGGAGTGGGATAGGGGAATGTGGAGTTGGATAGGGGAGTGGGATAGGGGAGTGCAGTGAGGAGGTGGAGGGAAGGGGAGTGTGTAAGTGGAGCAGGTGACGTGTGCGGGGTAGGGGAGGTGGGTTGTGGAGGGAAGGGGAGTGGCGGAGGTGTGTGAGGTAGGAGAGTTGGGGAGCGGAGTGGGGGAGGGGAGTGGGGGAGGGGAGTGGGGTAGGAGAGTGGGGGAGGAGAGGGGGAGGAGAGTGGGGGAGGGGAGAGTGGGGGAGAGGAGAGTGGGGGAGGGGAGAGTGGGGGAGGAGAGAGTGGGGGAGGGGAGAGTGGGGGGAGGAGAGTGGGGGAGGGGAGAGTGGGGGAGGAGAGAGGAGGAGGAGAGAGGGGGAGGGGGGAGGGGGAAGTGAGTGGGGGAGGGGAGTGGGGGAGGGGGCGGGTGAGGGGAGCTGGTAGGGGAGAGTGGGAGGGGAGTGGGGGAGGGGAGTTGACGAGGGGAGTGGGGGAGGGGAGTTGACGAGGGGTGTGGCGGAGGGGAGTTGACGAGGGGTGTTACGGAGGGGAGTGGAATGAGGGGAGTGGAGTAGGGGAGTGGGGGAGGGGAGTGGGGGAGGGGAGTTGACGAGTGGTGCGGGGGAGGGGAGTGGGGAGGGGAGCGGGGGAGGTGCGTTGGGGAGGGGAGTTGGGGAGGGGGAGGGGGAAGGGGATTAGCGGAGAGGAGAGGGGGAAGGGAGTGGGGTGGAGGAGTGGGAGAGGGGAGTGGGGTTTGTGAGTGCGGTAGGGGACTGAGGGAGGGGATTGGGGGACAGGGAATAGGGAGGGGAGTGGGGGACAGGAAATGGGTAGGGGAGTGGCATCAGTGAGTGGGGGCTTGGAGAGGGGAGTGGAGTGGGGGAGGGGAGTGGAGCGAATGGGAGTTGGGGAGTGGAGTGGGGGAGGTGTGTGAGGTAGGAGAGTTGGGTAGTGGAAGGCAGTGAGGAGGTGGAGGGGAGGGGAGTGGGCTAGGAAAGTTGGGGAGCGGACAGCGGTAGGGGAGGGGAGTGGGGGAGCGGAGTGGGGTAGCGGAGTGGGGTAGCAGAGTGGGATAGCAGAGTGGGGTAGCGGAGTGGGGTAGTGGAGTGGGGTAGCGGAGTGGGGCAGTGGAGTGGGGCAGGGGAGTGTGGCAGGGGAGTGGAGCAGGGGAGTGGGTCAGGGGGTTGGGGCAGCGGGTGAGGTGTCAGGGAGTGGGTGAGGGGAGTGGGGCAGGGGAGTGGGGCAGCGGGTGTGGTGTCAGGGAGTGGGGGAGGGGAGTGGGGTTGGGGAGTGGGGTTTGGGGTAGTGGGGTTGGGGGAGTGCGGTTGGGGGTGTGGGGAAGGGGGTGTGGGGTTTGGGGAGTGGGGTTTGGGGAGTGGGGTTTCGGGAGTGGGGTTTGGGGAGTGGGGCTGGGGCGTGGGGCTGGGGAGTGGGGCCGGGGAGTGCGAACGGGGAGTGGGGTCGGGGAGTGGGATAGGGGAGATGTGGAGGGGAGTGCGGTAGGGGAGTGGGGTAGGGGACTGCGGGAGGGTAGTGGGGGATGGGAGTGTGGTAGGGAAGGGCTGTGAAGAGGTGCAGGGAAGCGCAGAGGTGGACTGGAGTGGGGGGAGGGGAGTGTGGGAGGGGGTGGGCTAGGGGAGTGGGTGAGGGGAATGGGGGATGGGAGTGGGGTAGTGGAGTTGGGAAGGGTAGTGGGGGAGGGGAGTGGGGGTGGGGAGTGGGGGTGCGGAGTGGGGGAGCGGAGTGGGGGAGCGGGGTAGGGGAGAGGGGTAGGGGAGCGGGGTAGGGGAGTTGTGAAGGGGAGTGAGGTATGGGAGTGGGGGAGTGGAGTGGGGTACGAGAGTGGGGGAGTGGATTGGGGTACAAGAGTAGGGTAGTGGAGTGGGGGAGGGGAGTGTGGTACGGGAGGGCAGTGAGGAGGTGCAGGGATGGGGAGTGTTGGACGGGAGTGGGGGAGGGGAGTGGAGGATGGGAATGGGTGAGGAGAGTGGAGTGGGGCAGGAGGTGGGGGAGGGAAGTGGGGGAGGGGTGTTCAGGAGGAGAGTGGCGGAGGAGAGAGGGGGAGGGGAGTGTCGGAGGGGAGGGGAGTGGGGAGGGGTGTGTGGGAGGTTAGTGTGGGAGGGGAGCGGGGGAGGGGAGTTGGGGAGGTGAGTGAGGGAGTAGAGTGTGGTAGGAGAGTGGCGGAGGGACGTGAGGGAGGGGAGTGGGGGAGGGGAGTGTGGGAGAGGAGTTGACGAGGGGTGTGGGGGAGTGGTGTGGGGGAGAGGAGTAGAGTAGGGGAGTGGAGTAGGGGTGTTTGTGATGGGAGTGGGGGAGGGGAGTGGGGGACGGGAGTGGGGGAGGGGAGTGGGGGAAGGGAGTGGGGGAGGGGAGGGGAAGGGGAGGGGGAAGGGGAGTGGTTTTGGGGAGTGGGTAGGGGTGTGAGTAGGGGAGTTGAGGTAGGGGAATGCGGGAGCGTAGTGGGGGATGGGAGTGTGGTAGGGGAGGGCAGTGAAGAGGTGCAGGGGAGCGCAGAGGTGGACTGGTGTGGGGGGAGGGGTGTGTGGGACGGGGTGGCTAGGGGAGGGTGGCTAGGGGAGGGGGGTAGGGGAATGGTGGAGTGGAGAGGGGTAGTGGAGTTGGGGAGGGGAGTGAGTTAGGGGTGTGGGGTAGGGAAGTGGGAAAGTGGAGTGGGATAGGGGAGCGCAGTGAGGAGGTGGAGGGAAGGGGAGTGGGTGACTGGAGTTGGGGATGTGTGTGGGGTAGGGGAGTTGGGTTGTGGAGGGCAGTGAGGAGGTGGAGGGAAGGGGAGTGGGGGAGGGGTGTGAGGTAGGAGAGTTGGGGAGCGGAGTGGGGGTTAGGAGTGTGGTGGGGGAGGGCAGTGAGGAGGTGCAGGGAAGCGGAGTGTTGGACGGGAGGGGAGTGGGGGACGGGAGTGGGGGAGGGGAGTGGGGGAGGGGAGAGGGGGAGGGGAGAGGGGGAGGGGAGTGGTGTAGGGGAGTGGGGTAGGGGAGTTGTGGATGGGAGTTAGGTATGGGAGTGGGGGTGTGGAGTGGGGGAGGGGAGTGGGGTAGGGGAGTGGGGAAGCGGAGTGGGGGAGGGGAGTGGGGTGGGGTAGAGGAGTGGGGGAGGGGAGTGGGAGAGGGGAGTGGGGTGAGGTAGAGGAGTGGGGGAGGGGAGGGG
Source organism: Heterodontus francisci (assembly GCF_036365525.1). Taxonomy (NCBI): domain Eukaryota; kingdom Metazoa; phylum Chordata; class Chondrichthyes; order Heterodontiformes; family Heterodontidae; genus Heterodontus; species Heterodontus francisci. Next base: position 12,198 of record NW_027142238.1, read on the forward strand.
GGGAGGGGAATGGGGGAGGGGAGGGGGTGAGGGGAGTGGGGGAGGGGAGAGGGGGAGTGGAGGGGGGCAGTGGAGTGGGGGAGTGGAGTGGGGGAGTGGAGTGGTGGTGGGGTGTGTGGTACGGGAGGGCAGTGAGGAGGTGCAGGGATGCGGAGTGGGGGAGGAGAGTGGGGGAGGGGAGTGGGGGAGGGGAGTGGGGGAGGAGAGTGGCGGAGGAGAGAGGGGGAGGGGAGTGTCGGAGGGGAGCGGAGTGCGGAGGGGTGTGGGGGAGGTTAGTGTGGGAGGGGAGCGGGGGAGGGGATCTGGGGAGGTGAGAGAGGGAGTAGAGTGTGGGAGGAGAGTGGCGGAAGGGAGTTGGGGAGGGGAGTGGGGGAGGGGAGAGGGGGAGGGGAGTGGGGGAGTGGAGTGGGGGATGGGGGTTGACGAGGGGTGTGGGGGAGGGGAGTGGTTTACGGGAGTTGGGGAGGGGAGTTGGGGAGGGGAGTGGGGGAGGGGAGTTGACGAGGGGTGTGGGGGAGCGGGGGAGGGGAGCGGGGCAGGGTAGTGGTGGAGGGGAGCGGGGGACGGGAGCGAGGGAGGGGCGTTGGGGAGGGGAGTTGGGGAGGGGCAGGGGGAAGGGGATTTGCGGAGAGGAGAGGGGGCAGGGTGTGGGGTGGAGGAGTGGGAGAGGGGAGTGGGGTTTGTGAGTGCGCTAGGGGAGTGAGGGAGGGGGTGGGGGACAAGGAATGGGTAGGGGAGTGGCGTCAGTGAGTGGGGGCTTGGTGAAGTGAGTGGAGTGGGGGAGGGGAGTGGAGGGAATGGGAGTTGGGGAGTGGAGTGGGGGAGGTGAGTCAGGTAGGAGAGTTGGGTAGTGGAAGGCAGTGAGGAGGTGGAGGGGAGGGGAGTGGGCTAGGAAAGTTGGGGAGCGGACTGCGGTAGGGGAGGGGAGTGGGGGAGCGGAGTGGGGTAGCGGAGTGGGGTAGCAGAGTGGGGTAGCGGAGTGGGGCAGGGGAGTGGGTCAGGGGAGTGGAGCAGGGGAGTGGAGCAGGGGACTGGGGCAGGGGACTGAGGCAGGGGAGTGGGGCAGCGGGTGAGGTGTCAGGGAGTGGGGAAGGGGAGTGGGGGAGGGGAGTGGGGAAGGGGAGTGGGGCAGCGGGTGTGATGTCAGGGAGTGGGTGAGGGGAGTGGGGCTGGGGAGTGGGGTTGGTGGAGTGGGGTTTGGGGAGTGGGGTTTGGGGAGTGGGGTTTGGGGAGTGGGGCTGGGGAGTGGGGTCGGGGAGTGGGGTCGGGGAGTGGGATCGGGGAGATGTGGAGGGGAGTGCGATAGGGGAGTGGGGGAGTGGAGAGCGGTAGTGGTGTGCGGTAGGGGAGTGGGGTAGGGGAGTGGGGGAGGGGAATGGGGGATGGGAGTGGGGTAGTGGAGTTGGGTAGGGTAGTGGGTGAGGGGAGTGGGGTGGGGAGTGGGGGTGCGGAGTGGGGGAGATGGGGTGCGGAGTGGGGGAGCGGAGTGAGGGAGTGGGGGAGTGTGGTAGGGGAGCGGGGTAGGGGAGTTGTGGAGGGAAATGAGGTATGGGAGTGGGGGAGTGGAGTGGTGGACGGGAGTGGGGGAGGGGAGAGGGGGATGGGAGTGGGTGAGGAGAGTGGAGTGGGGGAGGGGCTGGGGGAGGGGAGTGGGGGAGGGGTGTTCGGGAGGAGAGTGTGGGAGGGGAGCGGGGATGTGGAGTTGGGGAGGTGAGTGAGGGAGTAGAGTGTGGTAGGAGGGTGGCGGAGGGCGTGAGGGAGGGGAGTGGGGGAGGGGAGTGTGGGAGGGGAGTTGATGAGGGGTGTGGGGGAGGGGTGTGGGGGAGGGATGTGAGGGAGGGGTGTGGTGGAGAGGAGCGGAGTAGGGGAGTGGGGTAGGGGAGTTTGTGATGGAAGTGGGGGAGGGGAGTGGGGGAGGGGAGTGGGAAGGGGAGTGGTTTAGGGGAGTGGTTTAGGGGAGTGGGGAGGGGCGTTGAGTTAGGGAGTGGGGGAGAGGAGTGGTGCGGTAATTTGGAGTGGTGTAGGGGAGTTGTGGAGGGGAGTGTGGTAGGGGAGTGGGGGCGTGGAGTGCGGTAGGGGAGTGGGATAGGGGAATGCGGGAGCGTAGTGGGGGATGGGAGTGTGTTGGGGAGGGCAGTGAAGAGATGCAGGGGAGCGCAGAGGTGGACTGGAGTTGGGGGAGGGGAGTGTGGGAGGGGTTGGCTAGGGGAGGGGGTTAGGGGAATGGTGGAGTAGAGAGGGGTAGTGGAGTTGGGGAGGGGAGTGAGTTAGGGGAGTGGGGTAGGGAAGTGGGAAAGTGGAGTCGGATAGGGCAGTGGGATAGGGGAGTGGGATAGGGGAGTGGGATAGGGGAGTGGGATAGGGGAGTGGGATCGGGGAGTGGGATAGGGGAGTGGGATCGGGCAGTGGGATCGGGGAGCGCAGTGAGGAGGTGGAGGGAAGGGGAGTGGGTGAGTCGAGTTGGGGAAGTGTGTGGGGTAGGGGAGTTGGGTTGAGGAGGGCAGTGAGGAGGTGGAAGGAAGGGGAGTGGGGGAGGGGTGTGAGGTAGGAGAGTTGGGGAGCGGAGTGGGGGATGGGAGTGTAGTAGGGGAGGGCAGTGAGGAGGTGCAGGGAAGCGGAGTGTTGGACGGGAGGGGAGTGGGGGACGGGAGTGGGGGAGGGGTGAGGGGGAGGGGAGGGGAGTGGGGGAGGAGTGTCGGGAGTGGAGTGGGCGAGGGGTGTGGGGGAGTGGAGTGGGGGAGGGGAGTGGGGGAGGGGAGTGGGCGAGGGGAGTGGGCGAGGGGAGTGGGGGAGGGGAGTTGTGGATGGGAATTAGGTATGGGAGTGGGGGTGTGGAGTGGGGGAGGGGAGTGGGGTAGGGGAGTGGGGTAGGGGAGTGGGGGAGGGGAGTGGGGGAGGGGAGTGGGGTGGGGTAGAGGAGTGGTGGAGGGGATGGGGTGTGAGGAGAGGAGGAGTGGAGTGGGGGAGTGGAGTGGGGGAGTAGAGTGGGGGAGTGGAGTGGGGGAGGAGAGTTGGGGAGGGGTGTTGGGGAGGAGAGTGGCGGAGGAGGGAGGGGGAGGGGAGTGTCTGAGGGGAGCGGAGTGTGGAGGGGTGTGGGGGAGGTTAGTGTGGGAGGGGAGCGGGGGAGGGGAGCGGGGGAGTGGAGCGGGGGAGGGGATCTGGGGAGGTGAGAGAGGGAGTAGAGTGTGGGAGGAGAGTGGCGGAATGGAGTTGGGGAGGGGAGTGGTGGAGGGGAGTGGGGGAGGGGGGTTGATGAGGGGGGTGGGGTGGGGAGTGGGTTACGGGAGCGGAGTAGGGGAGTGGGGGAGGGTAGTGGGGGAGGGGAGTTGACGAGGGGTGTGGGGGAGGGGAGTGGGGGAGGGGAGCGGGGGAGGGGAGCGGGGGAGCGGAGTGACGGAGGGGAGCGGGGGAGGGGAACGAGGGAGGGGCGTTGGGGAGGGGAGTTGGGGTGGAGGAGTGGGAGAGGGGAGTGGGGTTTGTGAGTGCGGTAGGGGTGTGAGGGTGGGGGGTGAGGGACAGGGAATGGGTAGGGGAGTGGCGTCAGTGAGTGGGGGCTTGGAGAGGGGAGTGGAGTGGGGGAGGGGTGTGGAGGGAATGGGAGTTGTGGAGTGGAGTGGGGGAGGTGTGTGAGGTAGGAGAGTTGGGTAGTGGAAGGCAGTGAGGAGGTGGAGGGGAGGGGAGTGGGCTAGGAAAGTTGGGGAGCGGACTGCGTTGGGGAGGTGAGTGGGGGAGCGGAGTGGGGGAGCGGAGTGGGGTAGCAGAGTGGGGTAGCAGAGTGGGGCAGGGGAGTGGGGCAGGGGAGTGGGGCAGGGGAGTGGGGCAGGGGAGTGGAGCAGGGGACTGGGGCAGGGGAGGGGAGTGGGGGAGGGGAGTGGGGAAGGGGAGTGGGGTTGGGGAGTGGGGTTGGGGGAGTGGGGCTGGGGAGTGGGGCCGGGGAGAGGGGCTGGGGAGTGGGGCTGGGGAGTGGGGCCGGGGAGAGGGGCCGGGGAGTGGGGTCGGGGAGTGGGGTCGGGGAGTGGGATCGGGGAGATGTGAAGGGGAGTGCGGAAGGGGAGTGCGATAGGGGAGTGGGGGAGTGGAGAGCGGTAGTGGAGTGCGGTAGGGGAGTGGGGTAGGGGAGTGGGGTAGGGGAGTGGGGGAGGGGAGTGGGGTAGGGGAGTGGGGGAGGGGAATGGGGGATGGGAGTGGGGTAGTGGGATTGGGTAGGGTAGTGGATGAGGGGAGTGCGGAGTGGGGGTGCGGAGAGGGGGTGCGGAGTGGGGGAGTGGGGGAGTGGGGTAGGGGAGCGGGGTAGGGGAGTTGTGGAGGGGAGTGATGTATGGGAGTGGGGGAGTGGAGTGGGGTATGAGAGTGGGGGAGTGGAGTGGGGTATGAGATTGGAGTAGGGGAGTGGGGGAGGGGAGTGTGGTACGGGAGGGCAGTGAGGAGGTGCAGGGATGCGGAGTGGTGGACGGGAGTGGGGGAGGAGAGTGGAGTGGGGGAGGAGGTGGGGGCGGGAAGTGGGGAGGGGTGTTCGGGAGGAGAGTGGCGGTGGAGAGAGGACGAGGGGAGTGTCGGAGGGGAGGGGAGTGGGAAGGGGTGTGTGGGAGTTTAGTGTGCGAGGGGAGCGGGGGAGGGGAGTTGGGGAGGTGAGTGAGGGAGTAGAGTGTGGTAGGAGTGTGGCGGAGGGTGTGGGGGAGGGGAGTGGGGGAGCGGAGTGGGGGAGGGGAGTGTGGGAGAGGAGCGGCGTAGGGGAGTGGGGTAGGGGAGTTTGTGATGGGTGTGGGGGAGGGGGGTGGGGGAGGGGAGTGGGGGAGGGAAGTGGGGGAGGGGAGTGGGAAGGGGAGTGGTTTAGGGGAGTGGGGAGGGGAATTGAGGTAGGGAGTGGGGGAGAGGAGTGGTGTAGTGATTTGGAGTGCTGTAGGGGAGTTGTGGAGGGGAGTGCGGTAGGGGAGTGGGGGGGTGGAGTGCGGTAGGGGAGTGGGGTAGGGGAATGAAGGAGCGTAGTGGGGGATGGGAGTGTGTTAGGGGAGGGCAGTGAAGAGATGCAGGGGAGCGCAGAGGTGGACTGGTGTGGGGGGAGGTGAGTGTGGGAGGGTTTGGCTAGAGGAGGGGGGTAGGGGAATGGTGGAGTGGAGAGGGGTACTGGAGTTGGGGAGGGGAGTGAGTTAGGGGAGTGGGGTCGGGAAGTGGGAAAGTGGAGTCGGATAGGGGAGTGGGATAGTGGAGTGAGATAGGGGAGTGGGATAGGGGAGTGGGATAGGGGAGCGCAGTGAGGAGGTGGAGGGAAGGGGAGTGGGTGAGTCGAGTTGGTGATGTGTGTGGGGTAGCGGAGTTGGGTTGAGGAGGGCAGTGAGGAGATGCAGGGAAGGGCAGTGGGGAAGGGGTGTGAGGCAGGAGAGTTGGGGAGCGGAGTGGGGGATGGGAGTGTGGTAGGGGAGGGCAGTGAGGAGGTGCAGGGAAGTGGAGTGTTGGACGGGAGGAGAGTGGGGGAGGGGAGTGGGGGAGGGGTGAGGGGGAGGGGATTGGGGAGGGGAGTGGAGTGGGGGAGGAGTGTCGGGAGTGGAGTGGGCGAGGGGTGTGGGGGAGGGGAAAGGGGGAGGGTTGTGGGGCGGAGTGGGGGAGGGGAGTGGGTGAGGGGAGTGGGGGAGCCGGGGTGGTGTCAGGGAGCGGGGGAGGGGAGCGGGGGAGGGGAGCGGGGGAGGGGAGTGGGGGAGGGGAGTGGGTTAGCGGAGTGGGGGAGGTGAGTGGGTAGGGGAGTGGGGTTGGTGTGTGGTGATTGGGAGTGGGGTAGGGGAGTGGTGGAGGGGGTGCGGTAGTGGAGTGCGCTAGTGGAGTGCGCTAGTAGAGTACGGTAGGGGAGTGGGGTAGGGGAGTGGTGTAGGGGAGTGGGGTAGGGGTGTGCGTGAGGGTAGTGAGGGATGGGAGTGTGGTCGGGGAGGGCAGTGAAGAGGTGCAGGGAAGCGCAGAGGTGGACTGGAGTGGGGGAAGGGGAGTGTGGGACGGAGTGGGCTAGGGGAGGGGGTTAGGGGAATGGTGGAGTGGAGAGGGGTAATGGTGTTGGGGAGGGTAGTGAGTTAGGGGAGTGGGGTAGGGAAGTGGGAAAGTGGAGTCGGATAGGGCAGTGGGATAGTGGAGTGGGATAGGGGAGTGGGATAGGGGAGCGCAGTGAGGAGGTGGAGGGAAGGGGAGTGGGTGAGTGGAGTGGGTGAGGTGTGTGGGGTAGGGGAGTTGTGTTGAGGAGGGCAGTGAGGAGGTGGAGGGAAGGGGAGTGGCGGAGGGGTGTGAGGTAGGAGAGTTGGGGAGCGGAGTGGGGGATGGGAGTGTGGTGGGGAGGGCAGTGTGGAGGAGAAGGAAGGGGAGTAGGGGAGGGGATTGGAGGACAGTGAAGAGGTGGAGGAAAAGGGATTGGGTGAGGGGAGTGGTGCATGGGAGGGCAGTGAGGATTTGGAGGGAAGGGATGCGGGTAAGGGGAGTGGGGGAGGGGAGTGGGGGAGGGGGGAGGGGTAGGGGAGTTGGGGAGCGGAGTGGGGTAGGGGTGTGGGGTAGGGGTGTGGGGGAGGGGAGTGGGGGATGGGAGTGGGGGAGGGGAGTGGGGTACGGGAGCACAGTGAGGAGGTGCAGGGATACGGAGTGGTGGACAGGAGCGGGGGAGGGGGGCAGGGGAGGGGAGCAGGTGTGGGGTGTGGGGGAGGGGAGTGGGGGAGGGGAGTTGTGGAGGGGAGTTGGGGAGAGGAGTGGGGTAGGGAAGTGGGGGAGGGGAGTGAGGGAGGGGTGTGAGGGAGGGGAGTGAGGGAGGGGAGTTGACGAGGGGATTGAGGGAGGGGAGTGGGGGAGGGGAGTGGGGGTGGGGTGTGGGGGAGGGGAGGGGGAAGGGGAGTGGTTTAGGGGGTGGGGGAGGGGAGTTGAGGCATGGAGTGTGGGAGAGGAGTGGGGAAGGGGAGATGCGGAGAGGAGAGGCAGAGGGGAGTGGGGTGGAGGAGTGGGGGAGGGCAGTGGGGGGAGGGGAGTGGGGGGAGGGGAGTAGGGGGAGGGGAGTTGGGGAGGGGAGTGGGGTAGGGGGTGAGGTAGGGGAGTTGGGGAGTTGAGTGGGGGAGTTGAGTGGGGGAGTTGAGTGTGGGAAGGGAGTGTGGGAGGGGAGTGTGGAAGGGGAGTGTGGAAGGGGAGTGTGGAAGGGGACTTGGGGTGGGGAGTTGGGGTGTGGAGTTGGGGAGGGTATGTTGGGGATGGTAGTTGGGGAGGGTAGTTGGTGAGGGTAGTGGGGTAGGGGAGTGAGGAAGGGGAGTGTGGAAGGGGAGTGTGGAAGGGGAGTTGGGGTGGGGAGTTGGGGAGGGTAGTTGGGGAGGGTAGTTGGGACGGTAGTGGGGTAGGGGAGTGAGGGAGGGGAGTGGGGGATGGGAGTGGGGGAGGGGTGTGGGGGAGGGGTGTGGGAGAGGGGAGTGGAGTAGGGGTGTGGGGTAGGGGAGATGGTTAGGGGAGTGGGGCGGGGAGTGGGGTAGGAGAGTGGGGGAGGAGAGTGGGGGAGGAGAGTGGGGGAGGAGAGTGGGGGAGGAGACTGGGGGTGGAGAGTGTGGGAGGAGAGTGGGGTAGGGGTGCTGTTTAGGGGAGAGGGGTCGGGGTGTGGGTCGGGGTGTGGGGTAGGGGTGTGGGGTCAGGGAGTGGGGTCGGGGTGTGGGGTCGTGGTGTGGGGTCGGGGAGTGGGGTAGTGGCGTTGGGGGGCGGAGTGAGTTAGGGGAGTGGGAAAGTGGAGTGGGATAGTGGAGTGAGATAGGGGAGTGGGATAGGGGAGTGGGATAGGGGAGCGCAGTGAGGAGGTGGAGGGAAGGGGAGTGGGTGAGTCGAGTTGGTGATGTATGTGGGGTGGCGGAGTTGGGTTGAGGAGGGCAGTGAGGAGATGGAGGGAAGGGCAGTGGGGAAGGGGTGTGAGGCAGGAGAGTTGGGGAGCGGAGTGCGGGATGGGAGTGTGGTAGGGGAGGGCAGTGAGGAGGTGCAGGGAAGTGGAGTGTTGGACGGGAGGAGAGTGGGGGAGGGGAGTGGGGGAGGGGTGAGGGGGAGGGGATTGGGGGAGGGGAGTGGAGTGGGGGAGGAGTGTCGGGAGTGGAGTGGGCGAGGGGTGTGGGGGAGGGGAAAGGGGGAGGGTTGTGGGGCGGAGTGGGGGAGGGGAGTGGGTGAGGGGAGTGGGGGAGCCGGTGTGGTGTCAGGGAGCGGGGGAGGGGAGCGGGGGAGGGGAGCGGGGGAGGGGAGTGGGGGAGGGGAGTGGGTTAGCGGAGTGGGGGAGGTGAGTGGGTAGGGGAGTGGGGTTGGTGTGTGGTGATTGGGAGTGGGGTAGGGGAGTGGTGGAGGGGGTGCGGTAGTGGAGTGCGCTAGTGGAGTGCGCTAGTAGAGTACGGTAGGGGAGTGGGGTAGGGGAGTGGTGTAGGGGAGTGGGGTAGGGGTGTGCGTGAGGGTAGTGAGGGATGGGAGTGTGGTCGGGGAGGGCAGTGAAGAGGTGCAGGAAGCGCAGAGGTGGACTGGAGTGGGGGAAGGGGAGTGTGGGACGGAGTGGGCTAGGGGAGGGGGTTAGGGGAATGGTGGAGTGGAGAGGGGTAATGGTGTTGGGGAGGGGAGTGAGTTAGAGGAGTGGGGTAGGGAAGTGGGAAAGTGGAGTCGGATAGGGCAGTGGGATAGTGGAGTGGGATAGGGGAGTGGGATAGGGGAGCGCAGTGAGGAGGTGGAGGGAAGGGGAGTGGGTGAGTGGAGTGGGTGAGGTGTGTGGGGTAGGGGAGTTGTGTTGAGGAGGGCAGTGAGGAGGTGGAGGGAAGGGGAGTGGGGGAGGGGTGTGAGGTAGGAGATTTGGGGAGCGGAGTGGGGGATGGGAGTGTGGTGGGGAGGGCAGTGTGGAGGAGAAGGAAGGGGAGTAGGGGAGGGGATTGGAGGACAGTGAAGAGGTGGAGGAAAAGGGATTGGGTGAGGGGAGTGGTGCATGGGAGGGCAGTGAGGATTTGGAGGGAAGGGATGCGGGTAAGGGGAGTGGGGGAGGGGAGTGGGGGAGGGGGGAGGGGAGAGGGGTAGGGGAGTTGGGGAGCGGAGTGGGGTAGGGGTGTGGGGTAGGGGTGTGGGGGAGGGGAGTGGGGGATGGGAGTGGGGGAGGGGAGTGGGGTACGGGAGCACAGTGAGGAGGTGCAGGGATACGGAGTGGTGGACAGGAGCGGGGGAGGGGGGCAGGGGAGGGGAGCAGGTGTGGGGTGTGGGGGAGGGGAGTGGGGGAGGGGAGTTGTGGAGGGGAGTTGGGGAGAGGAGTGGGGTAGGGAAGTGGGGGAGGGGAGTGAGGGAGGGGTGTGAGGGAGGGGAGTGAGGGAGGGGAGTTGACGAGGGGATTGAGGGAGGGGAGTGGGGGAGGGGAGTGGGGGTGGGGTGTGGGGGAGGGGAGGGGGAAGGGGAGTGGTTTAGGGGGTGGGGGAGGGGAGTTGAGGCAGGGAGTGTGGGAGAGGAGTGGGGAAGGGGAGATGCGGAGAGGAGAGGCAGAGGGGAGTGGGGTGGAGGAGTGGGGGATGGCAGTGGGGGGAGGGGAGTGGGGGGAGGGGAGTAGGGGGAGGGGAGTTGGGGAGGGGAGTGGGGTAGGGGGTGAGGTAGGGGAGTTGGGGAGTTGAGTGGGGGAGTTGAGTGGGGGAGTTGAGTGTGGGAAGGGAGTGTGGGAGGGGAGTGTGGAAGGGGAGTGTGGAAGGGGAGTGTGGAAGGGGACTTGGGGTGGGGAGTTGGGGTGTGGAGTTGGGGAGGGTATGTTGGGGATGGTAGTTGGGGAGGGTAGTTGGTGAGGGTAGTGGGGTAGGGGAGTGAGGAAGGGGAGTGTGGAAGGGGAGTGTGGAAGGGGAGTTGGGGTGGGGAGTTGGGGAGGGTAGTTGGGGAGGGTAGTTGGGACGGTAGTGGGGTAGGGGAGTGAGGGAGGGGAGTGGGGGATGGGAGTGGGGGAGGGGTGTGGGGGAGGGGTGTGGGAGAGGGGAGTGGAGTAGGGGTGTGGGGTAGGGGAGATGGTTAGGGGAGTGGGGCGGGGAGTGGGGTAGGAGAGTGGGGGAGGAGAGTGGGGGAGGAGAGTGGGGGAGGAGAGTGGGGGAGGAGACTGGGGGTGGAGAGTGTGGGAGGAGAGTGGGGTAGGGGTGCTGTTTAGGGGAGTGGGGTCGGGGTGTGGGGTCGGGGTGTGGGGTAGGGGTGTGGGGTCAGGGAGTGGGGTCGGGGTGTGGGGTCGTGGTGTGGGGTCGGGGAGTGGGGTAGTGGCGTTGGGGGGCGGAGTGAGTTAGGGGAGTGGGGTAGGGAAGTGGGAAAGTGGAGTGGGATAGGGGAGTGGGATAGGGGAGTGGGATAGGGAAGCGCAGTGAGGAGGTGGAGGGAAGGGGAGTGGGATACGGGAGTGGGGGAGGTGTGTGGGGTAGGGCAGTTGGGTTGTGGAGGGCAGTGAGGAGGTGGAGGGAAGGGGATCGGGGGAGGGGTGTGAGGTAGGAGAGTTGGGGAGCGGAGTGGGGGATGGGAGTGTTGTAGGGGAGGGCTATGAGGAGGTACAGGGAAGCGGAGTGGTGGACGGGAGGGGAGTCGGGTAGTGGAGAGGGGCAGGGGAGAGGGGGAGGGGAGTCGGGGAGGGGATTGGGGGAGGAAAGTTGGGGAGGGGAGTCGGTCTGGGAGTGGAGTGTGGGAGTGGAGTGGGGGCGTGGAGTGTGGGCGTGGAGTGGGGAGGGATGTGAGGGTGGTTAGTGGGGGAGGGGAGTGGGGGAGGGGTGCGGGGGAGGGCAGAGCGGAAGGGGTGTGCGGGAGGGGAGTGCGGGAGGGGAGTGGGAGGAGGTGAGTGGGGGAAGGGGAGTTGGTGAGGCAAGATGGTGAGGGGAGATAGTGAGGGGAGATGGTGAGGGTAGATAGTGCGGGGAGATGGGGAGGGGAGCTGGGGAGGGGACCTGGGGAGGGGACATGGGGAGGGGACATGGGGAGGGGTCTTGGGGAGGGGACTTGGGGAGGGGACTTGGGGTGGGGACTTGGGGAGGGGACTTGGGGTAGAGGAGTGGGCTAGAGGAGTGGGGTAGAGGAGTTGGGTAGAGGAGTGGGGAAGGAGTTTTGCAGAGATGAGAGGGGGAGGAGAGAGGGGGAGGAGAGAGGGGGAGGGGAGAGGGGGAGGGGAGAGGGGGAGGGGAGTGGGGGAGGGGAGTGGAGTGAGGGAGGGGAGTGATGTAGGGGAGTGATGTAGGGGAGTGATGTAGGGGAGTGGGGGATGTGTTGTGTAGGGGAGTTGGGGACTGGAGCACAGTGAGGATGTGGAGAGAAGTGGAGTGAGGGAGGGGCCTGGGGGAGGTGTTTGGGGTAGGGGAGTTGGGGACCGGGGTGCAGTGAGGAGGTGGAGGGAAGGGGAGTGGGGAAGGGGAGTGGGGTAGGAGAGGTGACTAGGGGAGTATGGGAGGGGAGTGAGGTAGGTAATTGGGGACTGGAGTGGGGTAGTGGAGTGGGGTAGTGGAGTGGGGTAGTGGAGTGGGGCAGGGGTGTGGGGCAGGGGTGTGGGGTAGGGGTTTGGGGGAGGGGAGTGGCGGAGGGTAGCGGGGGATGGGAGTGGGGAGGGGAGTTGGGAATTGGGGGAGGGGAGTTTTGGAGGGGAGTGTGATAGGGGAATTGGGAGGAGAGTGGGGTAGGGGAGAGGTGCAGGGGTGTGGGGGAGGGGATTTGGGGGTGGGGTGTTTGGGAGTGGGGGAGGGGAGTGGGTGAGGGGAGTTGGGGAGGGGAGTTGGGGAGGGATCTGGGGGTGGTGTGAGGGGGAGGGGAGTTGGGGAGGGGAGTGGGGTTGGGGACTGGTGGAAGTGGGGGAGGGCAGTGAGGAGGTGGAGTGAAGGGGAGTGGCGTGGGGAGTGGGCAGGGCAGTGGCGTAGGGGAGTTGGGTAGGGGAGGGCAGTGTGGAGGAGAAGGAAGGGGAGTAGGGGAGGGGATTGGAGGACAGTGAGGAGGTGGAGGAAAAGGGAGTGGGGGAGGGGAGTGGTGTAGGGGAGGGCAGTGAGGATTTGGAGGGAAGGGATGTGGGTAAGGGGAGTGGTGTCGGGGAGTGGGAAAGTGGAGTGGGGAAGGGGAGTGGGGAAGGGGAGTGGGGGAGGGGAGTGGGGGAGGGGGAGGGGAGAGAGGTAGGGGAGTTGGGGAGCGGAGTGGGGTAGGGGTAGGGGTATGGGGCAGGGGAGTGAGGGAGGGGAATGGGGAGGGGAGTGGGGAGGGGAGTGGGGGAGGGGAGTGGGGTACGGGAGGGCAGTGAGGAGGTGCAGGGATACGGAGTGGTGGACGGGAGCGGGGGAGGGGTGTGGGGGAGGGGAGCGGGGGAAGTGAGTGGGCGGAGAGGAGTTGGGGGAGTGGATTTTGGGAGTGGAGTGGGAGAGGGGAGTGGGGTAGGAGAGTGGGGGAGGGGAGTGGGGAGGGGAGTTGGGGAGGGGAGTTGGGGAGGGGAGTTGGGGAGGGGAGTGGGGTAGGGAAGTTGGGGAGTGGAGTGGGGTAGGGAAGTGGGGGAGGGGAGTGAGGGATGGGAGTGAGGGAGGGGAGTTAACGAGGGGATTGAGGGAGGGGAGTGGGGGAGGGTGTTGGCGAGGGGAGGGGGAAGGGGAGTGGTTTAGGGGGGTGGGGGAGGGGAGTTGAGGCAGGGAGTGTGGGAGAGGAGTGGGGAAGGGGAGATGCGGTGAGGAGAGACAGAGGGGAGTGGGGGGAGGGGAGTGGGGGGAGGGGAGTGGGAGAGGGGAGTGGGGGATGGGAGTGGGGGTGGGGAGTAGGGGGAGGGGAGTTGGGGGGGAGTTGGGGAGGGTAGTCGGGTAGGGGAGTTGGGGAGTTGAGTGGGGGAGTTGAGTGGGGGAGTTGAGCGTGGGAGGGAAATGTGGGAGGGGAGTGTAGGAGGGGAGTGTGGAAGGGGAGTGTGGAAGGGGAGTTGGGGTGGGGAGTTGGGGTGGGGAGTTGGGGAGGGGAGTTGGGGAGGGTAGTTGGGGAGGGTAGTTGGGGAGGTTAGTGGGGGAGGGTAGTGAGGGAGGGGAGTGTGGAAGGGGAGTGGTGGAGGGGAGTGCGGTCGTGGAGTGCGGTAGGGGAGTGCGGTAGGGGAGTGGGGGTGTGGAGTGGAGTAGGGGCGTTGTGTAGGGGAGGGCAGTGAGGATTTGGAGGGAAGGGGAGTGGGATAGTGTATTGGGGGAGGGGAGTGGGCGAGGGGTGTGTGTTATGTGAGTGAGGTAGGGGAGTCTGGAAGGGGAGTGGGGAGGGGAGTGAGGTAGGGTAATCGGGGTAGGGGAGTGGATGACGTGCATGGGGTGGGGGTGGGGAGTGGGGGAGTGGAGTGAGTTAGGGGAGTGGGGGAGGGGAGTGGTGGAGCGGAGTGGGGAAGGGGAGTGCGGTAGGGGAGTGCGGTAACGAGTGGGATAGGGGAGTGGGGTAGGGGTGTGGTGATTTGGAATGGGGTAGTTTAGTTGTTGTGAGAAGTGGGGGAGTGGAGTGCGGTAGGGGAGTGCGTGAGGGTAGTGGGTGATGGGAGTGTGGCAGGAGAGGGCTGTGAAGAGTTGCAGGGAAGCGCAGAGGTGGACTGGAGTGGGGGGAGGGGAGTGTGGGGGGGAGGGGTGTGTGGGAGGGGGTGGCTAGGGGAGGGGGTAGGGGAATGTGGGAGGGGAGTGGGGTAGTGGAGTTGGGGAGCGGAGTGAGTTAGGGGAGTGGGGTCGGGATGTGGGAAAGTGGAGTGGGATAGGGGAGTGGCATAGGGGAGTGGGATAGGGGAGTGGGGGAGGTGTGTGGGGTAGGGGAGTTGGGTTGTGGAGGGCGGTGAGGAGGTGGAGGGAAGGGGAGTGGGGAAGGGGTGTGAGGTAGGAGAGTTGGGGAGTGGAGTGGGGGATGGGAGTGTTGTAGGGGAGGGCAGTGAGGAGGTGCAGGGAAGCGGAGTGGTGGACGGGAGGGGAGTGGGGTAGTGGAGAGGGGCAGGTGAGAGGGGGAGGGGAGTCGGGGAGGGGATTGGGGAGGAGAGTTGGGGAGGGGAGTGGGGGGGGGTAGTGGAGTGGGGGAGTGGGGTGGGGGAGTGGAGTGGGGGAGTGGAGTGGTGTGGGGGAGTGGGGTGTGGGGGAGGGGGGTGAGGGGAGTGTGGGGAGGGGAGTTGGGGAAGGGGTGTGGGGGAGGGGAGTGGGGGAGGGGAGGTGGGGAGGGGAGTGGGGAGGGGAGTGGGGAGGGATGTGAGGGTAGTTAGTGGGGGAGGGGAGTGGGTGAGGGGAGTGGGGGAGGGGAGTGTGTGAGGGGAGCGGGGGAGGGGAGCGGGGGAGGGGAGCGGGGGAGGGGAGAGCGGGAGGGGTGTGCGGGAGGGGAGTGGGATAGGGGAGTGAGGAATGGGAGTGAGGGAGGGGAGTGGGGTAAGGGGAGATGGTGAGGGGAGTTGGGGAGGTGACCTGGGAAGGGGACCTGGGGAGGGGACTTGGGGAGGGTACTTGGGGTAGAGGAGTGGGGTAGAGGAGTGCGGTAGAGGAGTGGGGAAGGAGATGAGAGGGGGAGGAGAAAGGGGGAGGAGAGAGGGGGAGGGGCGTGGGGGAGGTATGTGGGGTAGGGGAGTTGGGGACTGGAGCACAGTGAGGATGTGGAGAGAAGTGGAGTGAGGGAGGGGCTGGGGGAGGTGTGTGGGGTAGGGGAGTTGGGGACTGGAGTGCAGTGAGGAGGTGGAGGTAAGGGGAGTGGGGAAGGGGAGTGGGGAAGGGGAGTGGGGAAGGGGAGTGGGGAAGGCGAGGTGGGTAGGGGAGTATGGGAGGGGAGTGAGGTAGGTAATTGGGGACGGGAGTGGGGTAGCGGAGTGGGGTAGTGGAGTGGGGTAGCGGAGTGGGGTAGTGGAGTGGGGTAGGGGTGTGGGGCAGGGGTGTGGGGCACGGGTGTGGGGGAGGGGAGTGGGGGAGGGGAGTGGCGGAGGGTAGCGGGGGATGGGAGTGGGGGAGGGGAGTTAGAGAGTGGGGGAGGGGAGTTTTGGAGGGGAGTTTTGGAGGGGAGTGTGACAGGGGAATTGTGAGGAGAGTGGGGTCGGGGAGAGGTGCAGGGGAGTGGGGGAGGGGATTTGGGGGTGGGGTGTGGGAGAGTGGGGGAGTGGGGAGGGGAGTGGGGGAGGGGAGTGGGGGAGGGGAGTTGGGGCGGGGAGTTGGGGAGGGGAGGGGAGTGGGGTTGGGGACTGGTGGAAGGAAGTCGGGTAGGGGAGTGAGGGAGGGGAGTGGTGTAGGGGAGTGGGGGAGTTGTGTAGGGGAGTGGGGGAGTGGGGGAGGGGAGGGCAGAGAGAAGGTGGGGTGAAGGGGAGTTGTGTAGGGAGTGGGCAGGGCAGTGGCGTAGGGGAGTTGGGTAGGGGAGGGCATTGTGGAGGAGAAGGAAGGGGAGTAGGGGAGGGGAGTGGAGGAGGGTAGTGGGGGAGGGGAGGGCAGTGAGGAGGTGGAGGAAAAGGGAGTGGGGAGGGGAGTGGTGTAGGGGAGGGCAGTGAGGATTTGGAGGGAAGGGATGTGGGGGAAGGGATGTGGGGAAGGGGAGTCGGGTCGGGGAGTGGGAAAGTGGAGTGGGATAGGGGAGTGGGGGAGGGGAGTGGGGGAGGGGAGTGGGGGTGGGGAGTGGGGGAGGGGAGTGGGGGAGTGGGGGAGGGGAGCGGGGGAGGGGATGTGGAAAGCGGAGTGGGCTAGTGGTGTGGAGTAGGGGTGTGGGGTAGGGTTGTGGGGGAGGGGAGTGGGGGAGGGGAGTGGGGTACGGTGGGCAGTGAGGAGGTGCAGGGATGCTGAATGGTGGACGGGAGTGGGGGATGGGAGGGGAGCGGGGGAGGGGGTGGGAAGGGGGCGGGGGAGGGGAGCGGGGGAGGGGGTTTGTGAAGGTGAGTGGCGGACAGGAGTTGGGGGAGGAGATTTGGGGAGTAGAGGAGAGGGGAGTGGGGGAGGGGAGTGGGGGAGGGTGTTGGGGGAGGGGAGTTGGCGGAGGGGAGTTGGCGGAGGGGAGTGAGGGAGGGGAGTTGACGAGGGAAGTGAGGGAGGGGAGTGGGGGAGGGGAGTGGGATAGGGGAGTTGGATAGGGAATGGGGGATGGGAGTGGGGGAGGGGATTGGGGGAGGGGAGGGGGAAGGGGAGTTGTTTAGGGGAGTGAGAGACGGGAGTTGAGGCAGGGAGTGTGGGAGAGGAGTGGGGAAGGGGAGATGCGGAGAGGAGAGGGGGAGGGGAGTCGGGTGGAGGAATGGGAGAGGGGAGTGGGTTTGTGAGTGCGGTAGGGGAGTGTGGGAGGGGAGTGGGGGACAGTGAATGGGGTAGGGGAGTGGCGTAAGTGAGTGGGGGCAGGGAGAGGGGAGGGGAGTGGAGGGAAGGGGAGTTGGGGAGTGGAGTGGGGGAGGTGTGTGGGTTAGGAGAGTTGGGTAGTGGAGGGCAGTGAGGAGGTGGAGGGGAAGGGAGTGGGGTAGGAAAGTTGGGGAGCGGACTGCGGTAGGGATGTGATGTCAGGGAGTGGGGTAGCGGAGTGGGGTAAGGGTGTGGTGACGGGGAGTGGGGGTAGGGGAGTGGAGTAGGGGAGTTGTGGAGGGGAGTGCGGTGGGGGAGTGGGGGTGTAGAGTGGGGTAGGGGCGTGGTGTAGGGGAGGGCAGTGAGGATTTGGAGGGAAGGGGAGTGGAATGGGGTAGGGGAGTGGGGGAGGGGAGTGGGGTACGGTGGGCAGTGAGGAGGTGCAGGGATGCGGAATGGTGGACGGGAGTGGGGGAGGGGAGGGGAGCGGGGGAGGGGGTGGGGAGGGGGCGGGGGAGGGGAGCGGGGGAGGGGGTTTGTGAAGGTGAGTGGCGGACAGGAATTGGGGGAGGAGATTTGGGGAGTAGAGGAGAGGGGAGTGGGGGAGGGGAGTTGGGGGAGGGGAGTTGGGGGAGGGGAGTTGGCGGAGGGGAGTTGGCGGAAGGGGAGTGAGGGAGGGGAGTTGACGAGGGAAGTGAGGGAGGGGAGTGGGGGAGGGGAGTGGGATAGGGGAGTGGGATAGGGGAGTGGGGGATGGGAGTGGGGGAGGGGAGTGGGGGAGGGGAGGGGGAAGGGGAGTTGTTTAGGGGAGTGAGAGACGGGAGTTGAGGCAGGGAGTGTGGGAGAGGAGTGGGGAAGGGGAGATGCGGAGAGGAGAGGAGAGGGGGAGGGGAGTCGGGTGGAGGAGTGGGAGAGGGGATTGGGGTTTGTGAGTGCGGTAGGGGAATGTGGGAGGGGAGTGGGGGACAGTGAATGGGGTAGGGGAGTGGCGTAAGTGAGTGGGGGCAGGGAGAGGGGAGGGGAGTGGAGGGAAGG
>NW_027142239.1:0-31551 GCF_036365525.1 Heterodontus francisci
TGCTCTGGATTGCTCCTTGTCCTTTTCCACAGTCAGCCTAAACATTATGATACACTGATCACGATCCCCTAAATGCTCTCCTACTGATATTTGATCCACTTCGCCCACCTCTTTTCCAAGAACCATGTCTAGCACTGCCTCCTTTCTCATTGGACTAGCAACATACTGTTGTAGAAAATTTTCCTGAACACACTCTAGGAACTCTTGCCCTTTACACTACTATTATCCCAGTCTATGTTTGGATAATTAAATTCCCCCATTATAACGACCCTATAATTTTTGCACCTCTCTGTAATTTCCTAGAAAATTTGTTCCTCCACATTCTTCCCAATAGCTGGAGGCCTATAGACAACGCTGAGCAATGTAGCTGCACCTTTTTTGTTCCTTAGCTCTAGCCAAATTGATTCTGTCCTCGACCCCTTCTGAGAAATCCTTTTCCTGCAGCATTGCAATGCTCTCCTTAATCAATACCACCACCGCTCCCCCTTTTTTCCCTTTCCTATCTTTCCTGAACACCTTGTATCCAGGAATATTTCCGCCCTTCTTTGAGCCAGGTCTCTGTTATAGCCACATTATATTTTCACATGGCAATCTGTGCCTGTATTTCACCAGTCTTACTAACCACACTCCATGCATTCACATACGTGCACATTAACCCTGATTCAGACTTTATTACCTTCTCCATTACTCTGACCCCACCTAATAACTTACTATTCCCTACTCCCATGCTGTCTATCTCCCCCAATATTCTGTGCACCTGGTATTCCTCTCTGATACTTGCTCCTTGTTCCCACATCCCTGTCAAGTTACCAGTTTTGCTTCCCTCCAATCTGAGCTCCCTCTCAGGCTCCCATTCCCCTGACAATTTTGTTTAAATCCTCCCCAACAGAACTAGCAAATCTCCCTGTGAGGATATTCGTCCCAGTCCTGCTAAGATGTAACCCGTCTATCTGCCCCAGAACCTGTCCCAATGTCTCAGAAATCTGATGCCCTCCCTCCTACACCGGTTCTCCAGCTACGTGTTCAATCACTCAATTCTCCTATTCCTATGCTCACTTGCACGTGGGACTGGGAGTAATCCTGAGATTACTGCTTTTGAGGTCCTTCTTTTTAATCTCCTTCCTAGCTCCCTAAAATCTGCTTTCAGGACCTCATCCCCCTTTTTACCTATGTCATCATAAAAGAACCAATCGGACAGGTTTTCTTGAGTTTAAACAAGAGGTTAGTTTATTGTACTTAAAATCAAAACCTGATCTAAGCAAAATAATAAACAATGCTCCAACTTTCTCACACACATACATGAGGATCACGTACACACACAAAGAGGTTACAGAGTGATGAAAGAAATGAATGAAATGAAAGAAAATGAAATGAAGGAAATGACATGAACAAACAGGAGAAAAAGAGAGCGAGAAATAGAGAGCGCACCACTGGGGTCCTGCACTGATTAGCTCTCAAAGCTTCTCTGCTGTAACAGAAACTCCAAGTTTTCACACAGACTGGGGAGGCTGTCACATGATTCTTTCAGTGTATTCTTTTATTCACTTTAATGAGATCCAAAGTCTAAGAATCCCAAATTAAAAGCAAAATACTGTGAATGCTAAAATCTGAAATAAAAACAAGAAATGCTGGAAACAATCAGCAGGTCTGGCAGCATCTGTGGAGAGAGAAGCAGAGTTAACGTTGCAGGTCAGTGACCCTTCTTCAGAACCTGCTAATCTCTCCTTCATTTGGTTGTCCATCGCCCAGGTGCACATTGCAAAGTAGAAAGGCTGAGGAGCCCCTTGAGGGGGAAAAGGTGTAGATGTGATCTTACAGAGTACCAGGAATTCAAATGAGAAGCAGGAAGATTTATTGAGGCACACACCAGAAAGGAAACTTAACGTGTTCTTAACTCTCTTATGAGTGCTCCTATGAAGTACAACCCTGTGCCTGCAGCTGGGGTGGAGTCAGGCTGCTAATTGTGGTGCCTTGTGGCTTAGAATGATCTTTGCGGCTGTCCTCTGGCTGCCTGAGGCCTGGAGGGCCGCAACATGCTGAGGGTGCAGGAGCCTCCTCCATTGTCACAGCTAGTGTTACTGGCAGAGGGGCTGTGGAGCCACTGTCCACTCCAGGAGCGTCCAGAGAGGAGCCCCCAGAAACGGAAGACAGCCGCTCCTCCACCCTTGCAAGGCATACTTGTACCTCCCCGATGAACTGAGAAGGACGCAGACCTGGTGGTGAATCCAGACTCCTCGTCCTCCTCACACCTTGCCACTGCTGCATTGAGCTCATGGCCAAGGTGATGGCATACAGGTCTGCCCACATCTCCGGCATTCACTGGTCTGCTGAATCTCGCTCTCCATGAGGGTCGCCAATCTCTGGATGAAGGAAGCCATGCACACACCCATCGGAGATACGGCAACACTCAGGGCCTGGATGGAGTCCTCCATCGTCTGTGCATGGCTACACACAGCCTCTAGAAGATCCGCCAGATGTTCCCTCACCTCGCTGCAGCTGCTGTTGTGTCGCGGCAGACTCCAGAGCCATGCTATCAGCCTGGGGTTCAGCATGGGTCCAGCCTCCCATAGTCCTCCGACTGTCAGTGGCCATCGTCAGCTGCTCGGGTGTGTCTGTGATGTGCTCACCAACTTGTGCCCCTGAATCTAATCATGAACACATAGCCACTGATGTGAGGGTATCTGCACTGGTGGGAGGTGTGGGGGGAATGATGTAATTCTGCATTCTCGGAGCATCCCTCCTCCTCCTCAGAAGTGGCCAGCAGTCTGCCAATCTCTCAACATCTTCTGGTTTTGGCTTGCTCCTGACCTGCTTGAGAGAACATAACCATGTGAGGGTTATGGACTTCACATTTCCTCATCCCAACCACACTTGCTGTGGAGCTCCATGTGTCCAGCGTTGGTCACATGGGGACTATGCCTTCTGTGTGCCAGATGCAACCAGATGGGTCAGCACTTCTGTATCACAATCAGCAATAGAATTGCTGCCATGGCGGCCTGCCAACTCCCAGGCCTCCTCCTCCAAAGGGGTGAGGATGTTGAGGCACTCCTCCGCCAGTCTTGGCCCTATCTTTAATGTTGTGTGCCATCTTTTCCTGGAGGTACTAAAAGTAAGACTGTTAGTTTCCTCATGGAGACAAGCACAATGCTTATTCTGGTGCGGGCCCAGCAGCCCATGATGGGGGCACATGGACGCCACCTGCATACGGCTACTCTCGAGGGACATTGTGGGGATCAGGGAACACAGAAGAGTGCCTCTCACTGAAAGACAGCCATGTCTCAGACAGGATATGCTACTGCCTGAATGCCTTAACATGAGAACATAGTAACATAAGAAATAGGAGTAGGTGTAGGCCACTCGGCCCCTTGAGCCTGTTCCGCCTTTCAATAAGATCATGGCTGATCTGATTGTGGCCTTATCTCCACTTTCCTGCCTCCGCCTCCCCCCCCCCCCCCCCCCAACAATAGCCCTTGACTCCCTTGTCGAGCAAAAGTCTGTCAAACGCAGCCCTGAATATATTCAATGACCCATCCTCCACTGCATGTCTAGGGAAAATTCCAAACACTAATGACCCTCTGAGAGAAGAAATTCCTCCTTATCTCCGTCTTAAATGGGAGACCCTTAACTTGAAACTGTGCCCCCAGTTCTAGATTCTCCCATGAGGGAAAACATCCTCTCAGCATCTACCCTGTCAAGCCCCCTCAGAATCTTATACATTTCAATAAGATCACCTCTCATTCTCCTTAACTCCAATGAGTATAGGCCTACCCTGCTCAACCTTTTCTCATAAGACAAGCCCCTCTCTGAACTGAACTGCTTCCAATGCAAATATGTCCCTCCTTAAATAAGGTGACCAAAGCTGTACACAGTACTCTAGTTGCGGTCTCACCAATGACCTGTACAGTTGAAGCAAGACTTCCCTACTTTTATACTCCATTCCCCTTGCAATAAAGGTCAACATTCTATTTCCCTTCCCAATCATTTGCTGTACCTGCATGCTGACATTTTGTGATTCATGTACAAGGACACCTAGGTCCCTCTGTACCGCAGCATTCTGAAGTCTCTCTCCACATAAATAATATTTTGCTTTTCTATTCTTCCTGCCAAAGTGGATAACCTCACATTTTCCCACATTGTACTCCATCTGCCAAATTTCTGCCCACTCACTCAGCCTATCTATATCCCTTTACAAACTCTTTGTATCCTCCTCACAACTTGCTTTCCTACCTAATTTCATACCAACAGCAAATTTGGCTAGAATACAGTAGGTCCCTTCATCCAAGTCATTAATGAAGATCGTAAATTGTTGAGGCCCCAGCACTGATCCCTGTGGCACTCCACTAGTTACAGTTTGCCATTCTGAAAATGACCCCTGTATCCTGGCTCTGTTTCCTGTTAGTTAGCCAATACTCTATCCATACTAATGTATTACCCCCAATACCATGAGTACACATCTTGTGTAGTAACCTTTTATTTGGCACCTTATCAAATGCTTTTTGGAAATCCAAATACTCTACATCTATTGGTTCCTCTTTATCCACCCTGCTTATTACATCCTCAAAGAACTCTAACAAAGTTGTCAAACACGATTGCCCTTTCACAAGACCATGTTGACTTTGCTTGATTGTATTGTGATTTTTCCAGATGTCCTGCTAATACCTCCTTAATAATGGATTCCAGCATTTTCCTAATGGCAGATGTTAGGCTAACTGGCCTATAGTTTCCTGCTTTCTGTCGCCCTCATTTCTTGAATAGAGGTGTTACATTTGCAGTATATTAATCCGCTAGGACCTTTCCGGAAAATAGGAAATTTTGGATTACAACCAATGCATCCAGTATCTCTGCAACCACTTCCTTTAAGGCCCTCAGATGCAGGCCATGAGGTCCAGGGAACTTGTCAGCCTGTAGCTCCATTAGTATTCCCATTACTTTTTCTCTAGTGATAATAATTGTTTTAAGTTCCTCCCTCCCATTTGTCTCCTTATTTTCTACTATTCTTGGGATACTTTTTGTGTTTTCTACTGTGAATACAGATACAAAATACTTGTTCAAAGTCTCTGCCATTTCCTCACTTCCCATTATTAATTCCCCAGTCTCACCCTCTCAAGGACCAATGCTTACTTTAGTTACTCTTTTTCTTTTTTATATATTTGTAGAAGCTTTCACTGTCCGTTTTTATATTTCTTGTTAGTTTTCTCTCATATTCCAGTTTCTTCCTCTTTTTCTTTTAGTCATTCTTTGCTGGTTTCTAAAATTTTCCCAATCTCTGGCCTACCATTAATCTTCACAGCATTGTACACCTTTTCTTTCAATTTGACACCGCTCTTAACTTCCTTAGTTAGTCACAGATGGTGTATCCTTCTGGTAGAGTCTTTCTTCCTCAATGGAATATATCACTCCCTCAGCACCAAGCCAACCCTCTTGCAATACTACATGCAAGCCCCAAAGGGAAATGAGACATGGAATACTCACCTTGGTGGATCAAATTAAGTCATTGATGTGCTTCAAACACTGGATCAAGGTTCTTCATATAGCCTTACAGCTGCCGACCTCCCTGTAATCTCCATCCAGACTTGCTTAGTCAGGTGGAACCTTCTCCTCCCATCCCTTGGAAAGAGGACCTCCTGCCTTGCCCTTGCAGCCTAGAGGAGAACCTGCAGGGAAACATCGCTGAACTGTTCGGCCACCCAGGGTTTTCCTTCTGCCATTGTGTGTGTTGCTTCCCAGAGAGCTCCTTTGTACCTTTGAGTCCTGAATGAGGGGAGCAGTAGCAGCAGGCTGATTGAGGCAGCTGCAGCAGAGCGCCTCCGGGCAGCAGTGCAAGTTACACCAAGGCAATGGCAGTCAACTGTCTCCAGGCAGCAGTGGCAGTTCTAATCAAGGTGACAGGAACAGGAAGGACTGCTTTGTTCATGCAGGAGCAAATGCGGGGCTGACTGCCCTTTACAAATGGCGCCAGCATCTGCTGCAGCATCAGCAGACACTGACCTCGCGGCCTCCGTTCCCGCCTCGTCCCCAGATTGGATGGCTCCCTCACTTCGTGATCCTTAATTGGTCGGCCGCCGAGCTGCCTAACATGATTAACGGAAACAGCACGACCGCTGTGACCCATGCCAATGCCATAAAATCCAGCCCCAAGTGTCAGAGGCCAGAGGTCAGTTTTTAACCCATTGCATGTTTTTCTTTTAACTTTAGAATTAGAATTAGAATTAGAATTTTTTAGAATTAGAATATTACAGCGCAGTACAGGCCCTTCGGCCCTCGATGTTGCGCCGATCATCTGACCTACACTATTCCATTTTCATCCATATGTCTATCCAATGACCACTTAAATGCCCTTAAAGTTGGCGAGTCTACTACTGTTGCAGGCAGGGCGTTCCACGCCCCTACTACTCTCTGCGTAAAGAAACTACCTCTGACATCTGTCCTATATCTTTCACCCCTCAACTTAAAGCTATGTCCCCTCGTGTTTGCCATCCTCGTCCGAGGAAAAAGACTCTCACTATCCATCCTATCTAACCCTCTGATTATCTTATATGTCTCTATTAAGTCACCTCTCCTCCTCCTTCTCTCTAACGAAAACAACCCCAAGTCTCTCAGCCTTTCCTCGTAAGACCTTCCTTCCATACCAGGCAACATCCTAGTAAATCTCCTCTGCACCCTTTCCAAAGCTTCCACATCCTTCCTATAATGCGGTGACCAGAACTGCACGCAATACTCCAGGTGCGGCCTCACCAGAGTTTTGTACAGCTGCATCATGACCCCGTGGCTCTGAAACTCGATCCCCCTACTAATAAAGGCTAACACACCATATGCCTTCTTAACAGCCCTATTAACCTGGGTAGCAACTTTCAGGGATTTATGGACCTGGATACCAAGATCTCTCTGCTCATCTACACTACCAAGAATCTTCCCATTAGCCCAGTACTCTGCATTGCTGTTACTCCTTCCAAAGTGAATCACCTCACACTTCTCCGCATTAAACTCCATTTGCCATCTCTCAGCCCAGCTCTGCAGCCTATCTATGTCCCTCTGTACCCTACAACACCCTTCGACACTATCCACAACTCCACCGACCTTCGTGTCATCCGCAAATTTACTAACCCACCCTTCTACACCCTCATCCAGGTCGTTTATAAAAATGACAAACAGCAGTGGCCCCAAAACAGAACCTTGCGGTACACCACTAGTAACTAAACTCCAGGATGAACATTTGCCATCAACCACCACCCTCTGTCTTCTTTCAGCTAGCCAATTTCTGATCCAAAGCTCTAAATCACCTTCAACCCCATACTTCCGTATTTTCTGCAATAGCCTACCGTGGGGAACCTTATCAAACGCCTTACTGAAATCCATATACACCACATCCACGGTTTTACCCTCATCCACCTGTTTGGTCACCTTCTCGAAAAACTCAATAAGGTTTGTGAGGCACGACCTACCTTTCACAAAACCGTGCTGACTATCGCAAATGAACTTATTCTTTTCAAGATGATTATAAATCCTGTCTCTTATAACCTTTTCCAACATTTTACCCACAACCGAAGTAAGGCTCACAGGTCTATAATTACCAGGGCTGTCTCTACTCCCCTTCTTGAACAAGGGGACAACATTTGCTATCCTCCAGTCCTCCGGCACTACTCCTGTCGACAATGACGACTTAAAGATCAACAACAACGGCTCTGCAATCTCCTCCCTGGCTTCCCAGAGAATCCTAGGATAAATCCCATCTGGCCCAGGGGACTTATCTATTTTCACTCTTTCCAAAATTGCTAACACCTCCTCCTTGTGAACCTCAATCCCATCTAGCCTAGTAGTCTGTATCTCAGTATTCTCCTCGACAACATTTTCTTTCTCTACTGTAAATACTGACGAAAAATATTCATTTAACGCTTCCCCTATCTCCTCTGATTCCGCACACAACTTTCCACTACTATCCTTGATTGGCCCTGTTCTAACTCTTATCATTCGTTTATTCCTGATATACCTATAGAAAGCCTTAGGGTTTTCTTTGATCCTATCCGCCAATGACTTCTCGTGTCCTCTCCTTGCTCTTCTTAGCCCTCCCTTTAGATCCTTCCTGGCTAGCTTGTAACTCTCAAGCGCCCTAACTGAGCCTTCACGTCTCATCCTAACATAAGCCGCCCTCTTCCTCTTGACAAGCGCTTCAACTTCTTGAGTAAACCACGGCTCCCTCGCTCGACAACTTCCTCCCTGCCTGACAGGTACATACTTATCAAGGACACGCATTAGCTGCTCCTTGAATAAGCTCCACATTTCGTTTGTGCCCATCCCCTGCAGTTTCCTTCCCCATCCTACACATCCTAAATCTTGCCTAATCGCGTCATAATTTCCTTTCCCCCAGCTACAATTCTTGCCCTGCGGTATATACCTGTCCCTGCCCATCGCTAAGGTAAACCTAACCGAATTGTTAGTGAGATGTGACACCTGTGGAAGTTGTGGTATGATGAGCATGTGCAATACTTTTCATTTTAGATGATGTAACATCTACAGAAAATACATTTCACTTTCAATTCCAATGTGGACCCATGATAAAGGAATTCCATCGCTTTTGAATGACAAATGTTTGCTCCCATTTCAGCATTTAGAATGGGGACAGGATGAGCTGGTATAGCCCAGATTAGCTTCCTTGCTGCTTCTGCAACTTCATTTTTACAGATTAAATCTTTCATATAACAATTAAAATATTTTCTTTAAAAGGTTTAATTTACAGCATTAAACATTTAAAAACATTTCAATGTTGCACATTTAAACATGTCAAATTCTTCCATATACGACTGACACTAGCTCACTCCCTCTACAGGATGTTTTTTTCAAAGTGCGTCCTCTAGTGGTTTGTCTAAGAACTGACAATGTTTACCCAGAAAACGGCTGAGTTCTGATGGCCAAGTCAAAGCCTGCCTGTGAACTCATCCATGTTCATCAGGATTGGGAATCTTTTTCTATTTAAAAGGAAAATTACAATTAAATAAATGGCCTTACTGTGAATGACGCCCATTCACTGATGCTGTAACTTTCTAAAGCTTTCTCTAAATTACCATTGGTGATATCATCAGATGAACATTATTTAACTTGCTTGTGTGGCCTTCCTCTGGAATTTTCAGGAGGTGTTAACTTGAGGTATTATTTTAAATGGGACAACGCCTCTATATAAGATAACCTACAGAGGACATACATATGAACTTGTTAAGCATTTGCTAATATCCTCGATGCAGATTTCTAGGCTTAGCTTTCTTAAATAAAAGCAGACCTCGTGTAACTCCCATTTAACCAGGCATAGTCAGCAGTAATTTATGGTTTTCAAATTGAAAATTCCTGTATATAAACAATCAAAGATGACAGTGAATCTTGCAAAGGATGCAGTATTACAATGAAAAAGGCCTATGGATGCGTTTGAACGCCCTCAGAGAAGCCCATTCCAATTTAAAGGCATGGGTTGGAAGTCTAATGTTATGGTGTTTGAATCAGGGGCACCCAATCACGGAGAAGATCACATCTAATTTCTGGAATTGAGTTGTTGTTCCGAATAATTTCCCAACAATATGTCTTGAATGACCTCTAAAGCTTGAAAGTCATAAATGATGTCAAAATGACATTTGCCAGGAAATTCTATAACATGAACTTTCTGCTTTTGCTGCTCCTTCCATTTCCTGCACAGAGACAAGCTTTTTATACCAACAGTGTTGTCACCATCACCGTAGACAATCTGTATTGGCTGGCTGGAAGGAAAGTCTTCATCATATATATAAGTCACTGGTGTTGGGATTCCTGTTCCATACAAGCAATACATGTTCACCCCCGGTGGAGGCAAGTCAGACAGAAGACCTTTGCTGTTTTGCCACTTTAACCAGCCATCTTCATATCCTATATCAGCGAAGAACTTTCTGTAGTCATTGTATGTGTAGTTGTAGGTTGGTGTGGAGACGAAGACATGGTCTGTTGGCCAGGCCCGTGTGGTAGGAAGTAGCCAAGGGTTGGTTGTCGTTGTTCGTTGTTGCTCCCGTATCTTCAGCAGGTCAACAGCAAGGCCATAATTGTCCCCTGGAAATTGAATATTGAAGAAAGAAAAGCACAAACTTGAAATCTCCCTTCTCTTTAATGATAAATAATACTTTATAATGGGGGGGGGGGGGGTGTAGGGAGAGAGAAGAGTCCTTTTCAGTAGAAAGTATTTCACTCTATTTGTTTCCCTTCCCCGTTAAGTTTTTATGTTTATGATGTTGGACTGCTTAGGGAATTCACATCTTATTGCACATTCTTGGTGAATGAATGTTCAGGTCAGAAGATCAGAAAGCTATGTCCAGATGAGTGAGGTTATTCATCTCTTGTTTTGGGACTAGCCTTCAAGTAGCTGAACTGACATCACACACTCCTCAGATGGAGAATTACCAGTCTGAACTCGACACATGACTCCATAGTGCAGGCACCATGTAGCAACACTTCTAAACATTTTAAATGGTACAATTCAGAGTTGGAGCCAAGTTGGCAACTATTAGGCTATTATTTAGTTATTCACCTCCACAATCTTCCTACAGCTATATTCCATTTATATATAAATATTTATGTTTATACCATTTTGGCTTTTCCCAAATCAAGAAATCTATACTGATTTATTAAAATATATACTAGCAATATCCAGCTGACAATGGTTAAATGGTTATTGTGTTTGTCTTCATTTCCTGTGGTTTCTAGTCGCCCTCTCCCCGTTCTAATTCTTTCAATCTGGCTTCCATCTGGCCCATGCTATTTTAGAAAATAAGAAGCCGAATGGGATAGAAGAGCAAAGGAATATAGGGATACAGGTGAGATAAGCAATTAAAATGCTAATAAAGCACTGGAATTTATTTCTAGGGTCTAGTATTCAAAAGTAGTGAGGTTATGTTAAACTTGTATAGGATCATGGTCAGGCTGCACTTAGAGCACAGTGCAGAGTCCTGATGTCCACACAATCATAGAATAACAGAATCAAAGAGTTGTTACAGCGCAGGAGGCTATTCAGCCCATCTTGTCTGCACCAGCTCTCTGAATGAGTGATTCACTTAGTGCCATTCCCCCACCTTCTCTCCATAACCCTGCACTTTTCAGATTCCCTTTTGAATGCTTCAATTAAACCTGCATCCACCACGTTCTCAGGCAGCACATTCCAGACCTTAACCACTCGGTGCGTGAAAAAGTTTTTCTTCATGTTACTTTTGCTTCTTTTACCAATTACTTTAAATCTGTGCCCTCTCGTTCTTGATCCTTTCACGAGTGGGAACAGTTTCTCTCTATCTACTCTGTCCAGACATCTCATGATTTTGAATACCTCTATCAAATCACCTCTCAGCCTTCTCTTCTCCAAGGAAAACTGTCCTAACTTCTCCAATCTATCTTTGTAACTGAAATTCCTCATCTCTCAAATGCCTTCGCATCCTTCCTAAAGTGCGCGCCCAGAATTGGACGCAATACTCCAGCTGGTGCCGAACTAGTGTCTTATGCAAGTTCAACATAACTTCCTTGCTCTTGTATTCTATGCCCCTATTAATAAAGCCCAGGATACTGTACGCTTTATTAACTGCTCTCTCAACCTGTCCTGCCACCTTCAATGAGTTATGCACATATACACCCAGGTCCCTCTGCTCCTGCACCCCCTTTAGAATTGTGCCCTTTATTTTATATTGTCTCTCCACGTTCTTCCTACCAAAATGAATCACTTCACATTTCTATGCATTGAACTTCATCTGCCACCTGTCTGCCTATCCCACCAACTTGACTATATCCTTTTGAAGTTCTACACTAAGCTCCTCACAGTTCACAATGCTTCCAAGTTTTATATCATCCGCAAACTTTGAAATTATGCCCTGTACACCAAGGTCTAGCTCATTAATATATATCATGAAAAGCAAGGGTCTCCCAAAACTGACTCATGGGAAATTCCACTGCAAACCTTCCTCCAGCCCGAAACCCATCCATTGACCACTACTCTTTGTTTCCTGTCACTTAGCTAATTCTGCATCCATATCGCTCTTGTCCCATTTATACCACAAGCTATAACTTTGCTCACAAGTCTGTTGTGTGATCAAAAAAGGACCTAGAAGCACTGGTAAAAAAAAAAGATTTACAAGGATCGTTCCAGAACTGAGAGATTACAGCTATTGGGAAAGATTGAACAGATTGGGACTTTTTCTTTAGGAAAGAGAAGATTTAGAGGACCTGATAGAGGTCTTTAAAATTATGAATGGGTTGGACAAGGTATATATGGAGAGAACGTTTCTACTTGTGGGAGAATCCAAAATTAGGGGCCATAAATACAAGATTGTTACTAATAAGTCCAATAGAAATAAGGAGAAATGTCTTTACTTAAGCATGGTTAGAATGTGGAACTTGCTACCACAGGAAGTGGTTGAGGCAAGTAGTTTAGATATTTCAAAAGGAAACTAGATGAGCACATGAGAGAAAATAGACTTTTGTGCAGTATAAACACCAGCAAAGACTGTTTGGGCCAAATGGTCTGTTTTTGTGCTGTATATTCATTGTCATTTACGTAAATGCCCGGATTAAAAGTCAAAGAAATTCCACATGACCCAGGTCACAGTGTACTAGGTGTCCTAGGCCTCACTGCTACTTTGGACGGGATCAACCAGAACATCCTCCCTTTTCCTGTCCTTAATGCTCCACTTTCATGCACTGTTCTGTCATGCTTCCTGCCCCCTACCCATTCCAGCAACACCCAGTATATTCCTTGCAATCTCTTCTCCAGAGGCTACATGGTCAACCCCAGGGCCCAAGGTTCCATTCTGCACCTTTCCTATTCCTTGTCTATACATTGCCCCTTGGAAAAGCATTGGGTCGGCAGTCACATATGTGCTGGTGATACTCAGCTTTTACTCACTCACTTTCATCCTTGATTCCATGTCCAGCATCAAGTTGTGGATAAGCCAGAACTTCTTGCAACGTTAATTATGCCAAGAGCTGTTCATCTTCCTCCAGAACTCCAAGTCCTAATCCCGGTTCCATCCCGTTCCTCGAAGCCCACTCAAGCTCAACCCAATGGCATCCAATTCTGGTGTAAGCTGGGCTGAGTTTCAATCGCTATGTCTAGTCCATCTCCTAGATCAACTATTTCCACTTCTGAAACATTGCCTGTCTCTGCCTCAATCTCTCTCCCACTGCTTTGTTGTAGCCCTTCACCCATGCCTTTGTCACCTCCAGACTCAACGGGGGGAATTTTATGCTCTCCCCTGTGACGGGTTTGGAGGTGAGGAGAGCATGTAATTGGACTCCTATGAAATTGTCTGGGCGGGAAGGCCTAGATGGCCAATTAAGGACCTCTTCCTGCCGCTGCCGCAGTTAGCCCAGCAGCGGGTGGGCCTGTCACCACATGGGGAGCATGGCAAGAAAAACCTTGCTGGTTGTTTGCTGGCTCCAGCGTTGGGGGGCGAGGTTGTCCCTCATTAAAAGGCACAGTGCCTGAATGAGGGAAGGGGGGCCCGCTGAGAACCACCACCATGCCCTTGCTGCCGAACCCGTATGCCCACCTCCCCATGACCCCCACCCCGTGAGACCCCTCCCGCCCTAACCTACCTGTGGCCTGGGTCCAGCGCCTCTCCTAGACTTTGGGAGGGGGCTCCACTGGCAGCAGCCATCGCCTCTGCAGTGGCGCTGCTCAGTTAAACAGTTGCCAGCCTCTGATTGGTCGGCAGCTCTCAGATAGCGAGCCTTCTGTTGCTGGGATCCTTGATCCTGTGGAAGGCCCGCCACTGTCCAGTTAAGTGCCTGATTCGTGCTTGATTCAGCGGGCCTCCCACAGAAGGAACAACGTGGGGTTCTCACCGTTTTGTCAGAGGTCGAGACCTCCATTGCCTGGATAAAATCCGGGCCATCCTATCCAACACCTCCTCATTGGCTTCCTGAGCTCCAACCATATTAACTCCAACTCACTCAGTGCTCTATTGGCCACAACCTGTTCTGCACAAAATACCAGTCACCTGTTGTTGCCATCCGCCAATGCTTTCCTGTCCCTCAGTGCATCAATTACACAATTCTGTGTGCTTCCATGCACAATCTGGTGGCACTCCTGCCTCTGAGTCAGAGGTTGTGGGTTCAAATTCCACTCCACATACTTGAGTACATAATGCTAGGCTGACACTTCAGTATAGTACTAAAGGAGTGCAATGCTACACTATTGGTGGTGCAGTCTCAATAAGAGGATAAGAGGTCCCCATCTGTCTTCTCAGGTGGGTGTAAAAGACCCCAGAGCACTATTTCAAAGAAAAACAGGGGAGCTCTCCCTGGTTTCCTAGCCAATATTTATCCCTCAACCAGCATCACTGAAAGCAGATGATTGGGAGATTTATTTCATTGCTGTTTGTGGGAGCTTGCTGTGAGCAATTTAGTTGTCACATTTCTGATATTGTAATAATGATTACATTTCAAAAGTACTTCATTGGTTGTAAAGTGTTTTGGGATGTCTTGAGGTAGTGAAAGATGCTGGATAAATGCAAGTCTTTCTTTTGTTCTACGATCTCAACACCTTAGCACAGATCTTAGAAGCTGCTATTTCAATGTCTGATAGTAAAACTGGGGTGAGGATTTCCCCTGTGCAGCATAATCATGAATGGATCCTTTTTAAAAAGTTTTATAATTTTCTTATCCAGAAACAGATGAAGTGTTCCTTCAGTGAGAGCAACAGTAAACCTTAATTTGTTTGAAACCAACACTATTTATTTAAATGGTCATTACCCCTTGAAAGATAAAAGGATTTAAACCCATCTCACTGAGTCATGAAAGTTGAAAGTTTCTAATTGAGTTGGATGAAACAGCCTTTTTTTTTTGTGCTGTTCCCAGCCCAGTTCAAGGACCGTGAGGTGAGTCCTCTGTAAGTAAGGGAAAGATCAAGTTCAAAGTTAGTTAAACACAATGTTCTAGATATCAAAAAACAGTCGCTTTGAAAACTGTTTTGTTCTCTGTTTTGAATGGAATGAAAATTGAGCGAATTCTATGTTTTGATGGCCAATCTACAATATCAGTTTTACTCCTGGGCACCAAATTGAAAATCTGACTCCCCTCCATCCTTTCGTTTTCCTCTCCCCCATCAATAAAACTGAGCAGTGTCTACCTGCATATTGTTTAATACTTGCCGCATTCTGAAAGATGTTCAATCAAAAGAGCTCCACACGACTCACAGATTGCACAAGAATTTCCCTACCCATGGGAGATTATTCACACAAGTTATCCAGGGATAGGGGAAGACTGGACTGTTAGCATTCTTGGCCAGTCCTCCGCGCTTTCTCTCATTGTACGAGTCTGTTCTAACTGCTAGAGAAAGATTGATGAGAGATTGACTGTTTATAAATCCTAGTCCTTTCTACTTTGGTATTCTCTGTATTCTGATTTTGTGAATAAATTTGGTTTGTGAGATTAGCCTGTCAAATTTGTGGTAATTTGTGCATGCGTAATAGTTTCTGCCTATCTGAAGCAATGCAGGAGGATGCTATGCCATGATCAGCAACACAAAAGAAACTGGGATAACTGCTAATCCCCACATGCACGCACTCTGCTAAGGCAAGAACCATCACAGGGGATATCGGGATGGAAGGGAAAGCCAAGCTTCAAACAACTGCCTAATCATAAATTCAGACTCACATTTTTAACATACTTGGAACATTTTCATTTCAAGCCATGAAAGACACCAGGGTAGATTTTCAATTTGTTGCCCAGGTCTGGGTGAGGGGTAAAACTGGTGTACGGCTGGTGCCCATTATAGAAACTGTCCGATATTTGTTATTGTCAAAGAAAATGAGACTCAGACAATTTCCATAACGTGGGGCCAATCTGCAAAACCAGTTTAACACCTGGGTGGCAAGTTGAAAATCTACCCTGTATTTTGCTTGCTAGCATTCGGAAGAGTACAAAAATAATGCAAATATCCTGGCCAATATTTATCCCTCAACCAACATCACTAAAATGGATTATCTGGTCATTATTACAGAGCTGTTTGTGGGATAAAACCAAAAAAGTGCTGGAAATACTCAGCAGGTCTGGCAGCATCTGTGGAGAGAGAAGCAAAGTTAACATTTCAGGTCAGTGACCTTTCATCAGAACTGGCAAAGGTTAGAAATGTAACAGGTTTTAAGCAAATAAAGCAGGGGTGAGGCAAAAGAGAACAAATGGGATAGGACAAAGGGTCACAGAGAATAACTGACAACAAGGTCATGGGGCAAAGAGTGTGTTAATGGTATGGTGAAATACAAAGCATTAGTTCAGAGAGGGTGTTAAATGACAGAATAATGAAAGCCCTAGCCAAAAGCAAAAACATGAAAAAAAAGAAAAAAAAATCACAGTGGGCAGGCACATGGTTAAAAAAAAGTGTAATAATGAAACAAATTAAAATAAAATGAAATACAAATAAAAAATACAAAGTTTGTGGGAACTTGCGGTGCACAAATTGGCTGCTGTGTCTCCCAAAGTGCAACAGTGACTACACTTCAAAGGTAGGTAATTTGCTGTGAAGCACTTTGGGACATCCTGAGACTGTGAAAGGTGCAATCTAAATGTAAGTCTTTGCTTCAAAAATGTCATATGATTTTCATAATTTTACCACATGCTTTCCAGCTACATGATGATAGAAAACAAGTTGTCAGGTTTTAAAGCTTCATTTACAGCTCCTGAAGGTACATGAGATAATAATAAGAGAATAAATGTACATAGAGGGTTGGTACCTGAAGTAAGCACAGCGAGAGATTTAACTGTTCCCCCCCACGGAGCTCCGAGTGATATGAATCCATGAATGAATTTGTCTTTCCATTCCTGGGGCTGCTCTTTTAGGAAGTGCAAGATATACAGATTTCCCATGCTGTGGCCCAGCAGGTAAACAGGTTTGCCATAAGCCCTGTGCATTTCCTCAATCATTTTTTTCAGTTTGTCAAAATATTCTTCTTGCTCATCTGTCAAACAGGAAAGTGCCAAGTGTTACAATCAGAAACAGCATTGCACACCAGCGCTACAGTGTACTGTGTGAGGGCTTGGCAGGGATGGAGTTTATGTCTATGGCTTTTCACCCAGTGAGTTCCCACTGCTACATACAGACCAGGGGGTTACATGAGGCCCGTCAGTAATTTGAGCAAAAGAAAATTTACGAGCAGAAACCAGTTTTTCCTTTTTTGTATTTGGGTTGACTTCTTATTTTGTAAAGATAGTTGACAGGAGCAGATGCGTGCTTCCTCAGAGAAAGGGTCATCCTACTCCATTCTGACACAATTCTCATAGCAATGGTATCAGAGGAGGCTTGAAAACAGGAGACTGGCATAGTGATGGGAGTAAAAGCAAAAAACTGCAGATGCTGGAAATCGGAAATAAAAACAAGAAATGCTGGAAATACTCAGCAGGTCTGGCAGCATCTGTGCTGAGCGAAGCAGAACTAACGTTTCAGGTCAGTGACCTGCCTTCAGAACTCAGTTCTGATGAAAGGTCATGGAACTGAAACGGTAATTCTGCTTCTCTCACCACAGATGTTACCAGACCTGCTGAGTATTTCCAGCATTTCTTGTTTTTATTATAGAGTGATGGGGGTGTTTGTTGTGGAGAGATCACAAAAAGAGGAACAGGATAAGAAAATAAAAGCAATTACAGAAGGTTTACTTCAATTTTTTTTAAAGTTGGAACCTAGTAGGAGGAAGGAAGCTGTTTGTTGCTTTATTTTGATAATTTAGATTAGAGATACAGCACTGAAACAGGCCCTTCGGCCCACCGAGTCTGTGCCGAACATCAAATACCCATTTATACTAATCCTACACTAATCCCATATCCCTACCAAACATCCCCACCTGTCCCTATATTTCCCTACCACCTACCTATACGAGTGACAATTTATAATGGCCAATTTACCTATCAACCTGCAAGTCTTTTGGCTTGTGGGAGGAAACCGGAGCACCCGGAGAAAAACCCACGCAGACACAGGGAGAACTTGCAAACTCCACACAGGCAGTACCCGGAATCGAACCCGGGTCCCTGGAACTGTGAGGCTGCGGTGCTAACCACTGCGCCACTGTGCCGCCCTAATAGCAGAAGAAACTGTTTCCATCGCCATTAGAGTTGGTAGCCAGAGGACACAGGTTTAAAATAATTGACAAAAGACCCAGAGGTGGGACGAGAAGAACTTTTTTTTAACACAGTGAGTGGTTAAGGTCTGGATTGCACTGTCTAGGAGTGTGGTGGAGGCAGGTTTAATCAAGGCTTTCAAAAGGGAATTAGACCGTTATCTGAAAAGGAAGAATGTGCAGGGTTACGGGGAGAAGGCGGGGGAATGGCATTAGGTGAATTGCTCATTTGGAAAGCCAGTTTGAACACAATGGGCCAAATGGCCTCCTTCTGTGCTGTAATATTTCTGTGATTCTGTAATCTGGAATGCACTACTTGAAAGGGTGGTGTGGTTGGTTTTGTGTTATCTTTTTGGTTTGCTTTTTTTTTGTTGGGGTTTTTGTGTTTTTTTTGTGTTGTTCTTTCTGATTTGTGTGGTGTGTTTTGGGTATTGGTGGGGAAAGCAGATTCAATAGTTGCTTTCCAAAGGAAATTGGATAAATATTTGAACAGGAAAAATTCCATGGCTATGGGCAAAGAGTAGGGGAGTGGAACTAATTGGATAGCTGTTTCAACGAGCCAATACAGGCACAATGGGCTGAATGGCCCCTCCTGAGCTGCCACTAAATTCTACATTCAGAATTCAGTATTAATATTTTTCACCTGGTTAGCATTATTGTCGGAATTATAAAGGCTTGATGAGATGTCCATTATCTATACTCACATGCAGCCACTCTCCAGTCATAAGGGGCTGCTCGCACAGTCTCATCACGAATATAGCCCGTGTTTACCATGAACTGCACAAATGTGTGCAAATATCCTATCAAAACAAAAGAGCAGTTTCTGTACACAGTGAATCATCCAACATGGCTGACAAATACCTGCTTATTAAATGGTGAGATAGATATTGAACCTGACCCTACCCCTCAACACCCCTCCCTCCTACCCCACCCACCGCGGGCATAAAACTGGCATTGTATATTACAATGTAAGCTATTGAGGCTGGGTCAATTGAAAATTTCAAACCTGAGATTGATAAATATTTGTTATGTAAGGGTATTACGGGATAGGGAACCAAAACAGATGAATGGACTCTAAAGACAAATCAGCAATGGTCTAATTGAATGATGGAACAAGTCTGAATGGCCGACTCCTGTTACTATGTTCTGAAGAGATAAGTTATATGATACAATAAAGTCACGATTAGAGGGGAATTTGCCAAGGGACATGTACAAATACTAAAATAAAAGCAAAATACTGCGGATGCTGGAAATCTGAAACAAAAACAAGAAATGCTGGAATCACTCAGCAGGTCTGGCAGCATCTGTGGAAAGAAAAGCAGAGTTAACGTTTCGGGTTAGTGACCCTTCCGAAGAAGGGTCACTAACCCGAAACGTTAACTCTGCTTCTCTTTCCACAGATGCTGCCAGACCTGCTGAGTGATTCCAGCATTTCTTGTTTTTGTATGTACAAATACTATGCTTGCATCAGGTACAGGATGGTAAAGAGACCGTTCTGTAGGTGCACTTTTATCTAATACAGGATTAGGATGAGTGCAGCATATTGAATGTTAGAGGGGTGGAGAAAAACTTACATATAAGGAAGGGGATGGAATGATGGTCACAACAGTAAGTGCTGACCCTGTGAAAGCAGAAATCTGACTTTGGAGTGAGATAAGAAGTAGAAAAGTCTGGTTTAAACAAATAAAGCAGAACTAACAAGTTTTAACAGATTATCTGGTCATTTTTAAAATTCATTCATGGGATGTGTGTGCCATTGGCTAGGCCAGCATTTATTGCCCATCCTTAATTGGCCTGGAGAAGGTGGTGGTGAGTTGCCTTCAACAACCACTGCAATTCTTGGGGTGTAGGTACACCCACAGTGCTGTTAGGAAGGGATTTCCCTGATTTTGACCCAGCGACAGTGAAGGAACAGCGATATAGTTCCAAGTCAGGATGGTGTGTGGCTTGGAGGGGAACTTGTAGGTGGTGGTGTTCCCATGTAACTACTGCCCTTGTCCTTCTAGGTGGTAGAGGTCGCGGGTTTGGAAGATTCTGTCGAAGAAGCGTTGGTGTGTTGCTGCAGTGCATCTCAGAGATGGTACACAGTGCCGCCACTGTGCGTCGGTGGTGGAGAGAGTGAATGTTTGAAGTGTTGGATGGGGTGCCAATCAAGTGGGCTGCTTTGTCCTGGATGGTGTTGAATGTCTTGAGTGTTGTTGGAGCTGCACTCATCCAGGCAAGTGGAGAGTATTCCATTCCATTCCTAACTTGTACCTTGTAGATGGTGGACAGGTTTTGGGGAGTCAGAAGGTGAGTTACTTGCCGCAAAATTCCTAGCCTCTGACCTGTTCATGTAGCCATGGTATTTATATGGCTACTCCAGTTCAGTTTCTCGTCAATGGTAACCCCCAGGATGTTGATAGTGGGGGATTCAGTGATGGTAATGCCATTGAATGTCAAGGGGAGATGGTTAGATTCTCTCTTGTTGAAGATGGTCATTGCCTGGCACTTGTGTGGTGCAAATGTTACTTGCCACTTATCAGCCCAAGCCTGGATATTGTCCAGGTCTTGTTGCATTTCTACATGGACTGTTTCAGTATCTGAGGAGTCACGAATGGTGCTGAGCATTGTGCAATCATCAGCGAACATCCCCACTTCTGACCTTATGATTGAAGGAAGGTCATTGATGAAGCAGCTGAAGATGGTTGTGCCTAGGACACTACCCTGAGGATCTCCTGCAGTGATGTCCTGGGACTGAGATGATTGACCTCCAACAACCACAACCATCTTCCTTTGTGCGAGGTACGACTCCAACCAGTGGAGAGATTTCCCCCTAATTCCCATTGACTCCAGTTTTGCTATTTAGTTTTGATGCCATACTCGGTCAAATGCTGCCCTGATGTCAAGGCCAGTCACTCTCACCTCACCTCATCGTCACATTACTGTTTGTGGGAGCTTGCTGTGCACAAAATGGCTACTGCGTTTCCTACATTACAACAGTGCCTACATTTTAAAGAGCGCTTTATTGGTTGTAAAGTGCTTTGGTACGTCCTGAGCTTATGAAAGGTGCCATATAAATGCAAGTCTTTTTTTTTACAGTGGATCCGTTATTCCACAGCACACTGCATAACTCCAGTACTGCAGAATTCAAGGCACATTAATCACAGGAGGAAAGTTTTAAAAGAATACAGCATTTTCCAGCTTTCCCAACCAAACCTGCTACTTCCAATGGATCCAGATATTCCACAGAGTAGGTCTTCCCAAAACCAGGAACACGGGTCTCCACTCCAGGAGAATTGGAAGTTCTCTTTGTTGTTCGGTTGTAAACAAGTCTAAGAAAGATTCAATTGTGTTAAATGCTAATAAAAAAAATGAAACATTAACACTTCAAAACACACTGCAGGCGATCCTCGACAGAAGTGACCTATCTACCTCTTTGTGTGCCCTGGGTTTGCACTGGGGTAGGTTTTCAAGTTGTCACCTGGGTATAAAACAGGCAATGATGGGATTGAAAATTGGGTGGTTTCTATATGGGCACCTGATCCATAACACCAGCTCTAATCCCGGGCAGTAAGTTGAAAAGCTATTTCTCTGTGTCCAAGGTTTTCACAGCTCTGTTCTCATCTCCTCTATTTCTGTTTAACACGAGGGACTGCATGTGTGAGATGGGAGTTCTGTTTA
Organism: Heterodontus francisci; assembly: GCF_036365525.1. Classification (NCBI taxonomy): domain Eukaryota; kingdom Metazoa; phylum Chordata; class Chondrichthyes; order Heterodontiformes; family Heterodontidae; genus Heterodontus; species Heterodontus francisci. The sequence goes on from NW_027142239.1 coordinate 21,762, forward strand.
ATTCCTGTTCGGGTGAAGTCCAGTCTCAGCTTTGCCGCTGTGCAGCAGCTAAGTTGAACTCAAGTTCTTGTCCATAGGAGGAAGGGAGAGGTTCCAAGCCCATGCTACCAGCAGCTGGCATCAGGAAGGCTTTGGCACAACTGAGAAGCCCATTTAATCAGCTAAGGGAGGTGAGAAGCTGAGGGAGACTTTGGGGAACTGGGAAACACCATCAAGAAAGTGAAAAGCACCTTTCCATACAGTTCTTAATGAGAAACATAAAGGAGCCTTTTTGTGACATTCATAAGAAGAAAAACTCTTACATTAATATCAGCAGAGAAAATTTGTAAAAAGAATTATAATTTTGATTTTTAGTAGAAAACTGCTTTTTATAGCTGTCTTGAAATGATGTCTCAGTGGTTGAAAGATGCTCACTAAAGCGAATGAAAAGCTGGTAAGGCTGGGGGAAATGAAGTGTGAGATAAATGGTGAGAATTTCCTTGGAGATTCTTCCATTGGCCACAGTAATGCTGTCTTACAATTAGCGGCAATCCTGTTTACTTGTCTGTCTCGGCTTCCTGCTGAGGTTCCAGCAGCAATTGGACTCCAGCCACTAATGAAGGGACTGCCAGTGGAATGAATCTCTGATGCCCCTACGTCCCTGTATAGCTCACTCACTTAAGAAAAAAGACAAAAAAGCAGGTATAAGAGAAAGAAAAAGAGGGAGTAGGAACGCATGGGAGTTTCCAGTCCAGCTAGAAGAGTCTCCTGTTGGTTGATCCATGGCAGCACTGAGAGTGCCCATTGATGAAACCACTGCCACCTGTCAATGCCAATCCATAAGAATCCACAGTATTAAAATTCAGTACTGACTGAGTACTCTCCCATTAACAGAACAATTTACTCTCACAGCTTTTAAACAGAATTTAAAAATTCACAGTGACCATTCCCAGATGTCAGAAACTTGTTCGGAATTCTGTGCACAGGAAAATCTCTAAATGCTGCAGTTTACAAGTAAATTCTGGCCTGAAAGACTACACAATGAAAAGACAGGGTTCGAAAGTCCAGACTAGCAGTGTTATGGTGAGACTGCACTACCTGATATTATCTATCCAGCAGTCAATTCCAATAGGCAGGAACATGTTCAGGTTGAGCCACAGTGTGAAGTAACGACTGCTCCTCTTCATGCACAGCCAGTGGACTAAAGCGGGTTTGTTCAACTTCGCTTCCAGACGATTTCCAACATGTCCGGGCACTTGGTAGAACAAAAAACCACAGGATTACTGCGAGTCATTTACCTAAAATACTGTGAGGTAGGTTTTCAGCTTGACGCCCAGGTGTAAAACTGGCCTGGCCCTTTTAGAGAAATTGTTTTTCATCTCCTTTAACATCAATGGAATTGAACATTGAGTGGTTTCTGTGAAGCACAGCCAATGTCTTACACCCCTTTTACCCCTGGGAAGCAAGTTGATAATCAGAAAACAAAACAGAAAACAGCAAGACAAGCACCACCTGTAGAGAGAGAAAGAGAGTTAACAAGTGAGATTTTACCTGTCCCCTAGGTGAGGGGCTAAGAGGCAGGATGGACGGGGTGGGGATGGTTGGCGGTAAAATACCCAGCAGCAGCATTGGGAGTGTTCTCCAAAACAGTCCTGCCGCTGGGAAACTTCATTGGAGCTGGAGGCTCCAAGGCCCAGGACGGGGTCCCTGGTGGTAATGGCCCTCCTTGTGGCCCTGACAGCACGACTGGAGTGGCTCCCCCTCCAAACATTAGGGCTTGCCTACTTGGCCCTGGCAGATAAATTAAGTGCCTTTCTCCCCTGCGTGGGTGCCAAAAGATGGAGACACCCTCTCATTATCCTTGCTGCTTCAGCAGCGTCCAACTCTCTTGGTGGCGCTTCTGAGCTGCTGGCCCTCTGATTGCGCCAACAGCGTGGAATTCTCACTCGTCATCCTTAAATGGATGGCAAGCCTGGCAGCAGCCAATCAAGAGGCCGTCTCTGGGGAGATTGCCGCTGTGGTCCTGATGCCTGCCGATGCAGCCTCAGGACCCACATATGATCCCAACATCGGGACTTACACCCTTCTGAGAAAATCCTGGCCAATGCTTCAGGTCAAATAACTTTTTATCAGAACTGGCCATTACTCTTTCTTAGCCAGGTTTCCCCTTGACAATATACATTGTACAACATGGGCTAATGCTCCCTCTAAGTGCTTCCCATTGGGAAGGGGAAGTGAATTTTTTTAAAGTTTTTTTAGAGATACAGCACTGAAACAGGCCCTTCGGCCCACCGAGTCTGTGCCGACCATCAACCACCCATTCATACTACACTAATACCATATTCCTACCACATCCCCACCTGTCCCTATATTTCCCTACCACCTACTTATACTAGGGGCAATTGCTAATGGCCAATTTACCTATCAACCTGCAAGTCTTTGGCATGTGGGAGGAAACCGGAGCACCCGGAGGAAACCCACGCAGACACAGGGAGAACTTGCAAACTCCACACAGGCAGTACCCAGAATCGAACCCGGGTCGCTGGAGCTGTGAGGCTGCGGTGCTAACCACTGCGCCACTGTGGTTGACAGGCTGCTGGTGTCAGAATGTGCTTTTGGGAATGAGACGAATCTGCATGGCCTTGTACAGGAACATCAGGCATGTATCCAACCTGCAGTGACCATACATCATATTACGAGGCTGTGTTACAATGATTTGGTGTGTGAAATTCTTTTATGATGTAATTTGCTGCTTGAATATGTATCCTGTAGGAATGTGAGCATGCATGGGAAGCAATGAAAGAGCTATAAGCTTGTCTGATAGCTTGGCATTGGCCAGTGGTAAACATGTATCGGACTGGAAGACAACACATTGTGGCAGGCATACCTGTGCCATCTACCTGGAACTGTTGGGCAGTATCCTTAAGCTCTAGCAACTTGTTCTTTAACTATATGTCTGTATTTAAACTAATTTGATGGGGGAGAGGAAGCAGTAAATAGCAGCGAGGAGCAGAAATAAGATTGGAGGACAGAGAGTTATAAACAGTAAAATTAGAACTGTCCCAAAACGTCCAGGGACCAGTTTGAGGAAAATAGCAAAAGTGACAAAGGAGATATTAAATTGTGCACACTTCGATGTTCATAGTGTAACTAATAATGTTGGGGAGCTACAGGCATAACTTGTCACATGGGATTATGAGATGGTTGCACTAACAGAGGGGGTTTAATATTCCTGGTTCATAAGTATTCGGAATGATAGAGAAGGAGGAGGAGGTGTGGCAATAGTGATTAAGGATAATGTTACAGTTCTAAACAGAAAGGAATATATTAGATGGTCCGAGGACTGAATCTATTAGGCCTGAGTTGAGGAACATTGAAACATTGAATATTGCTGGCAGTTTTTAGAGAGCATCAAATAGTGAGGAGACAGGTGAGGAAATTTGTTGGTAAATTTCAATGGCATGTAACAAAAATGGAGTAGTGATATTAAGCGATTTTAATTACCCTAATATAGACTAGGAAAAACAAGGTGCTAAGGGTAAGGAAGGAGAGGAATTTCTGTTATATGTACCGGAGAACTTTCTCAATCAATGGGCTGGTTTTTTAAAACAGTTCGGGATCAGGATCGGAGGCGGGTAGGCACGCTGTTTGGCGCTGCAGGTCTCTGTGCAGGTTTGCCGCCACAATCCCAACCCTAAGCCATTTTGAATCAGGCGGCTTGGGGTCAGATCAGCTGCCCGCCGGCAAGTAGTGGGCAGCCAACTGAGGCCAATAAATGTTACGGAATGACTCCTGACAATGCAGAGCAAGCGCAGAGCGATCGTGGACATCATCAGTGCGTGTGAACATTCGCCAGCTTGCCATTATGAATGTATGCATGCGCGTGCTGATGGCACCACGCAATGACGTGCTCACCCCTCGATAGCCCCGATCACCACCTTCATTACTCCTAACAGTACCCCGTTCCCTCCTGCCATCCCTGCTTCAATCGTCACTTTCAATTTCCTGCTCCTGACTACTCACTGCTCCATCCCACCTCGGCTGCTGTCTTCCTGCCACTGCCTCACCTCCGCCGCTTCTCCGGGTGGGCAGCAAGCAGCGAAGAGGTGATTGGGCGACATGGGGAGTGAGTGGCTGAAGCGGCGAGGCGGGCAGCGAGTGGCCGAAGGGTGACGGAACGACACGGGGAGTAAGCAGCTGAGGGGAGGAGGTGGGGAGCGAGCAGCCGAGGGGAGGAGGCAGGGAGCAAGCGGCCGAGGGGTGATGGGGCGATGCGGGGAGTAAGCAGCTGAGGGGAAGAGGTGGGGAGCGGGCAGACGGGTGCGGGAGGGAGCAGCAATGGCAGGAGGGAGCGGGGTACTGTTGTGAGTGAGATAGAGGGATCGCAGCCATTGAGGGGGTTTGGTTTTAATTCTTTCTTTTGTGACAAATTGAGCAGCGCCATTTTTATTACTGGCAGCTGCCTGAGATGTCGCACACAGCAACGCTTCAGTGGATGAGGCTGCATTTGTGCATGTGCCAGTACTGTGCCACCTAGTGGTTGCGTTGTCAGTAAACACAGCCTAAATGTTAATTGCGGAGCAAGGCTCCGTTCTCAGGGACCCAACCCCCCTGGACCCATAAGGGCCGCTGCGCCACAGTTGTGACCGCTGCCTGTCCCCTGGAGGTGTTGCCCCTCCAGGATCATGGCCAGGCAGCTGCGGCTTTTTAAAATATAACAATAAACTTACCTTCACTTGTCCCTCACAGTCTCCTTCTTCAGATCAGTAACTCCCACCTCAGCTGGTGAAGCTACCAGTGACTGAGTGCTGGAGGGCTTCCCATTGGCCCTGCAGTTTCAGGAGCCCGCCTGCCATCCCTGATTGGACAGCGAACCCGCTCCCTGTCCTTTAATTGGCTGAGGACTTGAAAATCCTACTGGGATGCCGTGCAGGGTCAGGACCTGGAACGAGCCCCCATTTCTGGTTCCCTATCCTTGATTGGAAATCCAGCTCAATATGATTCAAGTTCAACACGGAAGGAAGCAGAGTTGGCTCTGGCTCGTAGAAATGAAGTAGGGCAAGTAGAGTGTGGTTCAGTAGGAGATCATCTTGTTAACAGTGACCACAGGATAATACAGTTTCGAGTAAATTTGGAAAGAGGCCAGAAAACATCTAAGGTAAATTGCTCAAATGTGTAAGAGCTAATTGCAGTGAGTCAAGGAGATTGGAAAAGACGATTGCAGGTCAAAACAGTAACAGAGCAATGGAAGACATTCAGGGAACATAGTTCAGGTACAAACTAAGCATATTCCTTTGAAAGGAAAAGATAGAACATTGAAAGCTGATGTGCTGTGGATGACAAAGGAACTAAGTGTAAAAATAAAACAGAAAAAGGAGGTTTAATACAAATATCAGGAGTAAGATTCAGTTAATAACCAGGAAGATTATAGAAAGTACAAGGGAGAATTGAAAAAGTTAATACTGGGTCTATTAAGAACCCAAAGGGAAATCTTCATAGAGGCAGAACAAATGGTTCAAGTATTAAATGAATAGTTTGTATCTGACTTCATAAAGGGAATGGATGATGTGAAGGTTACACTAATAGAGAAGAAGGAAGTTATGGACAGGGATAGTAATACAGATGACATACTAAAAAGATTAGCATTACTGAAAGTTGGTAAGTCACCTAGTCTGAATGGAATGCATCCTCAGTTACTGAAAAAAGTAAAGATAGCAATAGCAGAGACAGAGAATCTTTCAATCCTCATTGGATACATAGGAATATAGGAAATAGGAGAGGAGTACGCCATCCGGTCCCTCGAGGCTGCTATGCCATTCAACAAGATATTGGCTGATCTTCTACATCAGCGCCATTTATCCGCACTATCTCCATATCCCTTGGTATCTTTAATATGTAGAAATATATCCATCTCTGACTTGAACATACTCAAAGACTGAGCTTCCACAGCCCTCTCGGGCATAGAATTTCAAAGATTCACCATCCTCCGAGTGAAGAAATTCCTCCTCATCTCAGTCCTAAATGTCCTGTCCCTTATTCTGAGACTGTATCCCCTGGTTCTAGACTCCCCAGCCAGGGGAAACATCCTTCCTGCATCAACCCTGTTGAGCCCTGTAAGAATTTTGTATGCTTCAATGAAATCACTTCTCATTCTTCTAAAGTCTAGAGAATACAGGCCCAGTCTTCTCAATCTCTCCTCATAGGACAATCCTGCCATTCCAGGAATCAGTCTGGTGAATCTTCGTTGCACTCCCTCTATGGTAAGTATATCCTTCCTTAGGTAAGGAGACCAAAACTGTACTCAATATTCCAGGTGCGGTCAACCAAGCCTCTATACAATTGCAGAAAGACTTCTTTATTCCTGTACTCAAATCCTCTTGAAATAAAGGTCAATATACCATTTGCCTTCCTAATTGCTTGCTGCACCTGCATGTTAGCTTTCAGTGACTTATGAACAAGGACCCAGGTCCCTTTCGACATCAACACTTCCCAATTTCTCATCATTTAAGAAATACTCTGCATTTCTGTTTTTCCTACCAAAGTGGATAACTTCACATTTTTTCACATTATATTCCATCTGCCATGTTCTTGCTCACTCACTCAGCCTGTCTAAATCCCCTTGAAGCCTCTTTGCATCCTCCTCACAACTCACATTCCCACCTAGTTTTATGTCATCAGCAATCTTGGAAATATTACATTTGGTCCCCACATCCAAATCATTGATACAGATTGTGAATAAATGGGGCCCAAGCACTGATTCTTGCAGTACACCACTAGTCACAGCCTGCCAACTGAGAAGGACTCATTTATTCCTACTCTCTGTTTTCTGTCCGATAACCAATTCTCAATCTATGCCAGTGTAATATCTGCAGTCCCACGTGCTCTAATTTCGCTTACTAACCTTTTGTGCAGCACCTTATCGAAAGCCTTCTGAAAATCCAAACACACCACATTCACAGGTTCCCCCTATCTATTCCACTAGTTACATCCTCAAAAAACTCTTAACAGGTTTGTCAAACATGATTTCCCTTTCATAAATCCATGTTGACTTTGCCCAATCCTACCATTGTTTTCTAAGTGTCAGTTATCACATCCTTTCTGATAGATTCCAGCATTTCCCCTATTACTGATGTCAGGCTAACAGGTCTGTAGTTCCCTGTTTTTTCTCTCTCTCCTTTCTTAAACAGTGGGGTTACATTTGCTACCTTCCAATCTTCAGGAACTGCTCCAGAATCTATAGAATTTTGGAAGATCATCACCAATGCATCCACTATCTCTACAGCCGCCTCTTTCAACACTCTGATCATCAGGTGCAGGGGATTTGTCAGCTTTCAGTCCCATTGATTCCTCCAGTACTACTTTTTTACTAATACTAATTTCTTGCAGTTTCACTTTCTCGTTAGTTCCTTGGTTCTTTAGTATTTCTGGGAGAGTTTTTTGTATCTTTCCCCATGAAGACAGACACAAAGGATTGGATTTTCAGTTGGCGGTGGGGCTCCGGTCGTCAAGCCAAAAAGGCGGGAGGAATACTGCCCCTGCCTTTTCACGCCACCCAGCCCCCCTGGAGAGATCCTCCAGTCTTTTTCAATCAAAGTTTCATGAGCCAGCAATCTCTGTCTCTTTAAAGACAGGGATCCTGCCTCCAAAAGTTGCCAGCCAATCAGAGGGCCAGTGACTCTGCAGTATCAGCTGCCCCACTGGGACTGGTGGCTACTGCCAGTACTACAGAGGCCTCGGACCCAGGCCCAGCGATGGAACCCTGGACCAGAGGTAGGTGAGGCTCGGTAGCCAGGGCAAGTCAGGAAGGCCCCAGCGAGGGGGTTGGAGGGGTGGTTGTGCAGTCTAGGGGGAGGGAGGTCCGCTGCGGGGGAGTGGGGTAAACTGGTTCCCAGTGAAGGTCTTCCATAGGCCACAAATTATCCACGAAGGAGGAACCCCCACCCCAAGCCCACTGGGAGGATGCCTCATGTTACATGGTGTCCTCCCCGCGTGGCAGAGGCACCCCCCCGTCACTGGCAAGTTCCCAGTAGCGGCGGGAACAGGCCCTTAATTGACCATTAATAGGCCACTTAAGGGCCTGAAATAGCCTGTCGTCGGCCTATCCTGCCCCAGGGAATATCTCTTGGCAATGGGGAGGCGACAGGCTCCCACCACCCCCACATCCCACCCCCACAACCCCTGCCACCCTTCACGATACTCCGTGCCTTGCCTCAGGTGGTCACACAAAATCCCGGCCAAAGTATTTGTTTAGTTTCTCTGCCATTTCCTTATTCCCCGTTATAAATTCCCCTGTCTCTGCCTGTAATGGGCCCACATTTCTCTTTGCTAATCATTTCCATTTTACACACCTATAAAAGATTTTACTGTCTGTTTTTATGTTTCTTGCTAGTTTACTTTCATACTCTATTTTTCTCTTTCTTTACCAGTTTATTGGTCTTCCTTTGCTGAATTCTAAAATGCTCCCAATCCTCAGGCTTACTACTTTATAAGCCTCTTCCTTTGATCTAATACAATCGTCAACTTCTTTTGTTAGTCATTGTTGGATTCCTTTTCTTGCTGGGATTTTGTGCCTCAGAGGCACGTACATTTGTTGTAAACCATGTATTAATTCTTTAAATGCTAGCCATTGCCTGTCTACTGTCATACCTTTTAATGTAGTTTCCTAATCTACGACAGCCAACTTGCCCCTCACTTGCCACTACAGGAGTAATGTCAGGGGACTCGAGGGTTGCTCATGATATACCATTATTTAAGAAAGGGGAGAGGGAAAAATCTGGAAACTACAGGCCAGTCAGCCTAACTTTGGTGACGGGGAAGTTATTGAAGCCATTATCAGGGATAAAATAAACTTTCATTTGGAAAATAATGGTTTAAACAAGGAGAACTTGCATGTATTTGTTAAAGGAAAATTGTGTCTGATTAAAATTATGGAATTCTTTGATGAAGTAACAGAGAAGGTTGATCAAGGTAACATAGTAGATGTATATATGGACTTTCAAAAGGCATTTGACAAAGTGCCACACAGGAGGCTTGTTAAGAAGATGGAAGCCCATAGAATTAAAGGGTAGGTGGCAGTACAGATACAAAATTGGCTCAGTGACAGGAAGGAAAATGTGGTTGTGGATGGATGCTTTTCTGACTGGGATGTAATTTGCTGCCGTGTCAGTTTTGAGTTTGTTACTCTTTGAAATTTTTATAGATGGCCTAGTCTCAGGTGTAGGGAACAACATCTTAAAGTTTGCAGATGATATGAAACTAGGCAAAGTAGTAGATAGTGATGAGGACAGTTATAGGCTTCAGGATAACATAGACAGGATGGTGAAATGGGCAGAAGCATGGCAGATAAAATTAAATGCGGAGAAGTGCGAAGTGGTGCACTTGGGGAGGACTAATATGGAAAGACAATATACTATAAATGGCACAATTTTGAAAAGTGTAGATGAGCAGGTAGATCTTCATGTCCATATTCACCAATCCTTAAAGGTGGCAGAGCAAGTTGATAAGGTGGTTGAAAAAGCATGTGGTTTACTTGGGTTTATATAAATAGAGGAATAGAATATAAAAACAAAGAGATCATGCTAGAACTGTATAAAATCACTTGTTAGGCCTCAACTGGAGTATTAATTTAGAGATACAGCACTGAAACAGGCCCTTCGGCCCACCGAGTCTGTGCCGACCATCAACCACCCATTTATACTAATCCTACACTAATCCCATATTCCTACCACATCCCCACCTGTCCCTATATTTCCCTACCACCTACCTATACTAGGGGCAATTTATAATGGCCAATTTACCTACCAACCTGCAA
>NW_027142240.1:0-22723 GCF_036365525.1 Heterodontus francisci
GATTTGAAGGCGCGGCATTGTCGGCCGCCGGAATGAAGATCGGTGCGGCAATTAAGGAGGCGATGGGACCCTCATTAAATCAGGTATGCAACTTAGTTTACATATTGAAATGGGGGTTCCATCACAGCGTGGATGCCACGATGCCTCGCAGCCGCTGCCGAGAACGGAATGGGGCCTGCCACCATCGGGGTTGGTGGCGGGCATCTGCCGCACCGATTTTCATTGCCACCCTGCCCCCCCCACCCCCCATCACCGTTCCCAACAGTGGAGGGCCTTTAAAATCCAGCCCCACATGTCTAAAAACTAATTTTCTGTGAGAGAGGTTTTTAGGCAGTAATTAAGACATAGCACACCTTAAAAAAGTCACTTACACTGGAATGGTTAAGCTCTAATCTTTTCTGGCATGTTTATAGAGTTATTTACAACACAGAAGGAGACCATTCAGCCCAAGTGGGGATCCATGACATAAATACAGCAACTTTATGCCATTCCGTATATTTGAAAGCTGAGTCTCTTGAAGGGATACCAGTATAACAAAGCTGTTATAGATACAGGGCAGAATCTTCCTGATTTTCTCATTTAACTGCACAAGTGCAGTCACTGGAAGCTGCTGTCTGATTTACACTTTAACAACAGTGAATACAATTAGCCTCACCATTATTCTTATTGCAAAATTGGGCCCAATGAGCCTAGCCTACATTCACAGCCTCCTTCTAATGACACAGCCAAGATTGGAAACTTACATGGGAGAAATGATTTTGTGTTATTTGTTCTCGGAATGGGGGTGACACTGGCAAAGTCACATTCATTGCCGTGGGAAGGTAGTGGTAAGTTTTATTGAAATGGTGATAATCATAGGCACCTTATTCCACTTCATAGCCCAATGGGTCACAGGGGCACTTTGCTTTACTTTGAAAATTCTTGCTCCTTAAATATTTTATTTATTCTTTCAATGGGAGTAATTAAGTTTGAGTCACAAGATCACATTATGCAGAGCTTTGATTTCAGCTAGATAATTGCATGCATTTATTTTTCAATGTTTCCTGTAAAGATACACCTTCGACACACTTTGCAGTTGGTATTTGAAATCATAGCAGAAATTTTAAAAAGTGATGTCTCAATTCACTTAACTTGTAACTGAATGATATGCCCTTTTTGTTATGACAAAATTACTGCTCACTTACTGTGAAAATCTGAGTGTTAATCTTACATTAACCCGTAAAATCCAATTGAATATATTTTGCAAACTAACAGCGAAAGGAAATACATATATACTATGATTTCTAACTAGCACTGCAAGAACCAGTCAATCTTAGGTTCACAATGTTTTTGAGTCAATGTCAGTTTAAGGTCAAGCTCACAACCTGTTGCAAACAGAATGTACATCTGAAAATCATTTCTAGAGCAGCACCATTTCAGTAAACGGCCAGCTTCATACTTTCCACTTACTGCCTTCTTCATCTCATCAATCCATCAGTCAGCAATGCTCAATCAATTAACTGTTGGTCTGGTAAAGCTCCCAATATAATGAATTTCTCTGACCTTAGCTAAAAGCTTCCATTGTATAGTATTATTTGCAATCTTTACACTCTCACTGCTTTACTGTCTGAGTGCAATAAGCACCACATAGAAGCCAACAGTACCTTATTGTATATGATTTTTATAAGATTTTGTTCGACTTGTAGTTATAAATTATTTATTTCTCAACAGAATTGATGAATTAAAATTTTAAAAAGTAGAAATGAAATGTGAGGACTGTGTAGAAAACTTGAAAATTCAAACTATAACTGGCAATGATATGACTTCAAATGCACCTAAAAGACATTTCACTTTGCTTCCTGCCCTTTATAGATTTTGCCACTTTACATTGGTGGGTCACTAAAAGGATTTCCCATAGTAAGAGGCCTGTTGCTCTTTTTTAAGTGGGAGGTTCTTCTCAGAAACAGTAAAAATGCATAGCATCCATTCCAACATATGTGGAACTTAAACGTAGAAGAAAGTATCCTAAAGACATTTTTTCTACAGTCCTTCGAGTCTGGACATACCCCTGGGATAAGAACAATTGAACTGAAATTAGATTTGCACCTCTGGCAATTTAGCTCATGACAAAGCCCTAACTTGTACAGATTTCATAGGGAGCCCATTTTTTAGGTGCTACACAGAAATATAATACTCAAAAATGGTATCCGAGATGCTGCACACACTTCCACCACCTATCAGGCAAAAAGCTGAGGAGCAGCAGCACAAGGAAGTGGAGGAGAAGTAGCTACAACTTTGAACATTGGCATCCAGAACATTGAGTTCAGCAGGCTGAGCTTCCATGGCAGTATTCAGACCTCTATTGGCATATTGCTGCAATAGAAGCTTTCTGTGCTGCAATGGGATGCAATTGGCCATCAGATGCTCCATCATGGTGGGTTCCACAGGTTTGCTGATGGAGGTTACTCACACTTTCCATGTTGGGACGAGTGGGCTCCAAGCTCTGCACAAAGCCCTGTGCCAAGTTGAGACTTCTTCATGCTCCTTGACATTGAGCACAGGCTTTCTGGCAGGCTTTCCAGAGCACCAAGCATTTGGTTACATACATCCATTAGACTTCTTCTGTAGCCCAGCCAATTGAAGTCCTCATCTGAGTCCTCTACTGCAGAACTACCATGTAACTTCTCTCTAGCAAGCTGGCACCTGCACTATCCTTCCCTATCCCCCAGCTCCCCATCCTGGCTCCTATAAACTTGTGCCTAGAGTCACACCATACTTGCGTCGAAAATAGACGCAGGGTGGAATCTGTCTGGTCCCGTAAGACAGGTTTGAAGGTGGGGCCGAGAACAAAATTTGAAACTTGCGCATTGAGGAGCCGACCCAACACATTCCCACCTCCAAGGCATCTTGCTGGAGGCGGGGCAGTGCAGCAGAGACAGGTAGCAATTTAAGCCAATTAAATCAATTAAGTGATTAATTGGAGGCAAGTTATTGATGCCACTGGATCTTCTTGGCGATGGACTGCCCCCCACTCCCGCCCCCCTCCCCTCACTGAATTAGGAGGCTTGCAGCAGCTTGGAGCGGTTTCCCCTCCACACTGATGATCCTACCAGCTGTGGTCCTTTTGTTTTTTCAAATATTGATCAGGCTTCCGAGGGCACCTCCATTTTGAAGTGCCTTCGCGCTCCCCTACCTGCCTCAGCAGCACCCACACCTGCCAGTGAATCTGCCATCCATCCAGTGCTGCGGACCCTTCTATTGTGCCTACCACCTCGAGAACCCGCCCACTGTCTTTAATTGGATGGTGAATGTAGAGGTGGTCTCTTACGTGGCTGCTTCCCGGAAGATTACAACTGTCAGCGCACCTCTGACTCGTGCATGGTTGAGACCCAGAAATGGTCCCAACACCTGAAATTTTCCAAAGGGCATAAGATTCCACGTGCAGTGACAGTAGATGAACTGGTGGCTGTGACTATAAGATCAGCTGCACTGTCTTCTTCCTCTGACTGGGAAGGTTCCAGTTCTTAGGTATCTGAAATGAAAAATGAACATTGGTTGTATTGTGATGAGGAGAGAGGGGAAAGTAAGAAGTGCATGCTGACACCTTCTGCAGCTTCTAAGTCCGAAGAAATTGAGGGATGAGGGAAAAGTGGGATGAGAGAAGGAGGCTTATGTATGTACAGAATACCCACATCATTGATCGCTTCAACTCCACCAGTGGCCATGGCCTCAGCAATGCACCTTCCCACGATCTCAGCACTGTCTCCTCCTGGGGGGTTAAAACATGCAGGCATGCTTGTCCTCCCATTTATCCTTGTCCCATTCTCCTCTGAACATAGACTGGGGAAGAAATTTGACTTGTGCTCAAGGGGCAAAGTCGACGGAGTGATCCTTCTGTGCACAACTCCAAGTTAAACTGAGACCCATTCCAAATTTGCCTTCGGATCTCATTTAAATGCCTGCGGCAAGCTGCAGGTGCCAACGGACACTCCACTAATGCATCCTGGTCGAGGAGGACAGGAAATCGTCTGGCTCTCACATAGAACCAGCTGGCAGGTCAGGTCTGGATAAAGGGATGAGGGGAAGAAAATTGAAAGTGGGCCTCGAATATGCCGGTGGTCAACCGGAGTTTTTCCTTGGGCCCAGAAAGAGTACTTCCACTTCTCCTGCGTTCACAAAAATAAAAACTGAAAATTTCTTGTGTCTTTTATTGAGCAACGCCAGCAGTCTTGGTTAGACTATTCAAGACGTGGTTCATCTGGATGGAGTATTTGCACTGCAAGCTCTGCCCATTGGTACCTGAATTACAAATTTACGGTGCTACAACCAGCATAGGACTCCAATCTACAAACTCAAGGAGAATAATGCCTGTTTTAGGTAGGTGTCTTGGATAAATTAATGGTGCCTGAGTCAATGTGGCTTTCAGCGCACTTCTGTTCTAATCAGCTGTGACAGATCACGGCACAAAATTGGAAGGTCTATCATTCATTTTACAACCCAAAATGGGTAGCTGTACATTGAATTTCTCTCCAATTGTATTTGTTTCATGCTGTCTTTGGGACCAGGCCTACTGTAATTATTGACAGGAGACATTAATCAATCATAGAAGATGGATTGAAAATATCTACTGGTCATCATTTACCTTCCTTTTATCTGCATGAAATGTTATTGATTGTTCTCAAGTAAGCAATATTGCAATCCAGTTCATCTTAAAAAGAAGTTGTCATCCTTTCAGACAGTGTTTAGGCAGGCTCCTGGAATAGAAAAGCTATCAGGAAAACTTGGCTGCAATAGATGTCACTCGTGCTGCAATGTAAACTTTAGAATGTTGGTTTCCTTTGGATTTCTTAATTCCCTTAAAAACCAGGGGGGTTATTTTAGTGCAAGGCTGAAAAAAGGCACAAAATAGGTGCTATGCTTATAAGACATGCCTTAGTTTGGTTTCACCACACAAATTTGATCTTAAATGTTGATTACCATTATATGAATTTACCTGGAATTATTAAAGCAGTGACACTACAGTGGAGCAGTAGGTCTGGCCTCCACACTCCCAATTCCACTGAAGGTGTGGAGTGGGCTGACTGACATATAGTGGCACGTTTCAGGATGGCTCAGAGACCCAGTGAGAGGACGCACAAATTCTTGAACACCACGTCGGAGGTCCTGATGAAGGATGTCTTGAGGAGGAACGATATCTCCAGGGGTTAGGGGTATGGAGGGGGGGGGGAGGGGGGGAGTCCACTTCACCCTCTTGTCCATCCCGTCCCGCTCTCCTGCAGCAGGTGCTGTCCTTCCTGACCTCAGTCCTCCTCTTAATTCCTTTGCCAGATCAAGGGAAACCTGTAGAAAGACAGCAATAACCACGCACTCCCTTTCTCCTGGTAATTCCTATACGGTGTCCAATAAGGTAGAATAGCACAGCACTTACTCTTTTCACTTAAAGTTCTCAGAGAATTTCTGGAATAAAGGTTACTCGAGTGTTGTAAAGTCTTGACAAAGTGTCCCAGAAAGCCTCCTGATGAATTTCAGAGATCCTCTTCAAACCTTCAGCTGCAAATGAACAGTAAAAGCTGATGTAACTTTATGTAGCACTCAAAATCCTCTGCAATGACTTGCTTACTGCCAATCAGTTGGTTGCAGTTAGGAAGGGCGTTAGTTTAAGTGCTTGGCAGCAAAATGCCATGCAACCTCCTTAATGAGTGCTAGCGGGTAATTTAAGAGGCAAGCAGCCCCTTAACAATCATTCCTAGCGCAAGCTTCAACTCGTATACCCAGATTACATCTTGCCCTAAACTAAGTTTAAATCCTAATATTCATAACGTCAAGAAAGACAATGGAAATTGCCACAGTTGAGTTTTCCACATCCCTTAGAATTTTTAAGCTTGGGATTGGAAATGTGGCTGCTTGACTTCAGTTCCACTGAGGCTTTCAGTATCTCTAATAAGTTTGGCAGTGGGGAAATGCTGAAAGTATAGGCCTAATAGAAAAGGAATTTCTTCAATGGAAGAGAAAATCAGGCACAGTGTAAAACGGGCTGTCAATTCACTATCAGCTTATCTGATCCTACTAATGTTGACCAAATTCACTCCCTGAATCTTCTTAATTTAGCAACAGTTAGAAATTCATTTGTTAACCCAGGAACTACTTCAGCAATTGTATCCTTTCAACTATTGATCTATTGCTTCTGTCACACTGGCCAGCTGAACAATGTTATCAATTATAAGAATAAAAGTATTAACAGAAATCAGCAGCAGAAAAAATAGAATTCTAAATTGTAATGATGATTTTAACTGTTTTTAAAAGTGACCCTGATTTTTAAATGCACTGTCCCTTTTAAAATTTGCCAAATTTATTGTCTGGTGCTTTGCGCTTTTTAGTACAACTGTGTGATAGGGTATTTCATATGAGGCTAGTGAAAAATATACAGGTACTCAAAAGCCTCGCAGGCTCCTGTTTAATGAGCTAATATAAATCTATTTATCCATCTATTGAAAAGTTTTGCAATTAGCCCATGTCCATCTTGCTGACCTTGTCTGTCACCAAAAAATTTACGATCTGCTTAAATTTCCCTGAAACCAATCAAAAACACTTACTTCACAATCTCTGAACCATTTTCTCAAAACATGTAGCTCTCAATACAACTTCCCTTCCCTTACTTCGTCATCTCCACCAAGCCAGCTTATTTCTCCTCTTTCAAAGCCCACTATTATGGCCTAGGTATAAAACTAAAAAATGCACACGTGTATGAGTACTTCTCCCAACTAACACACTGCAGTTCATTATGACCTCTCTTCTCTACATACATAAATTCCACTTCAACAATGGTAACAGGGCCTAAAGGGTTAAATAATGTGGTCAGTTGCATAAACATGGTCTGTATTCCTTTGAGTTTGGAAGAGTGAGAGGTGATCTAATTGAGGTTTTTAAAAAGATAGAGAGGTTCAATAGGGTAGATACAGCAAAACTACTTCCTCCATGTGGGAATCCAGAACATGGAGGGCATAAACAAAGGACAGTGGAAATCTGGAACTTGCTCTCCCAAAAGGCTGTGGATGCTGGGCCAACTGAAATTTTCAAGACTTATATAAGTACATTTTTGTAAACATAACAGGGGTCTGGAGCATAGGTGGGTGGGTAAATGGGGTTGATATACATATCCACCATGATCTAACTGAATGGTGGATCTGGTTGAGGCCAAATGGCCTATTGTTGTTCGCTTGTACTAAATCTCCCTCACTCTTGTACTTCCTGTTTTGCTGTCATACTTTTTATCTATCTTCTTTTGCTGCAGGAAACTTGTATTTTCTACATCCTCTTTTCTGAATAACCTGCCCTCCATTGCACTATTTCCAAAATACAGCTCCAATCCACAAGGTGTTATATAAATAATGTATTTTAGTAAGTCCAACTATCAGCTGTAACATGTCCTTAGCCATGCATTTTCTTCCCATTGCAATTGAACAGCTTAGTTAGTCCAACATTTCAAGCATTTTTCTGAAAATTGGTATTATTATATAATAATGCATTCCTGTTGTAAAATGAAAGTCACTGTGAGCAATGTCACAGGAGTTCCACTAATATACATTATTTACAGGGAAAAACACTGTCCCTGTGTTTGAAATTTTGATGACAGTGTTAATTTGTTTTAGATAGGTTCACTACGTCTAAAACCTTGGATTTAATTAACTTTTTTTAAAACTTGGTGGAAAGTTTCATGCAATTGTTTGACAAATCACATTATTCTTCATCTGAATTGAACACCATTGTGCTCAATTAGCTGTGAGCTAGGAGACAACGCATATTCTAATCTTTCCTGTGGTATAATATCATTTGCCTGTGTTGCATTAGTGCACTCACTGTTTAAACCACCCTGCTAGCACAAGAAACTTAATTTTGTCATGATTCTAAAGATTCTACAGGAGGCTTATCATTAGGTGCATAACGCACTGAGGGAGGGAAACCTCAAGGGTTGTGTAGTGTAAGATAATTCAGTTTATATGTCCAAGGCCCTGTAAACACTTGTGCTGTAGACAAAAGGATACCAGGCCCTCATTGATAGTGCTAGCAATAAAGTGATTCAGTTGTTCAAAGTCTGTGTTGCTTTATCTCCACGTAGATGTTTACCAGGAGCAGTATTCTGGCTTCCCGGTGTAATTAATCAAACTAAACAAACTTCAAGTAGGAAGAAGGCAATTTACTGACAAAGGGTAAAAAGGGGTTTATGGCAGCAAATGTATGGCAGGAGGAAGCCAACATGCTGCAGATAGAACCTCTTCAGATAAGAGACGCATACATAAGAGGAAATAGAACAAAGCAACAAGCCTGGTATTTTCTTTGGAACTTTTACATCCATTCCGAGTTTTTCTACTCTTAGTGCTCTAAGGGACTATTTATATTATGCTATACTTATTAGCATGTTGTGAAAATGCTATGGAACCATGTTTCCAGGAGATATAGTAAGCTGAGCTCTATCAAAATAGATGTGCTAGTACACACAAGTTTCAAATACTAGCACTAAAGTTGTATCCTTTTCTCTTATTTTATCCCAACTGTATTTATATATTACACTGTTAAGGTATCTTCACTTACCTTAAGAAAGATAGAATGAGATGAGTTAATCTGTTTTTGTTTTTATTGGCTTTATTGGCCAGGACACCAGTGCCTTGAGATCTTTTAATTCCACCTGAACAGGCAGACAGGGCCTCAGTTTAACAGTTCAGGTGAAAGATGACAATGCCCCACTCCGTTAGTACTGTACTGAAGCATCAACAAAGATGATGCGCTTACATCCTGGAGTAAGGCTTGAAATTTCAACTTTCTGACTAAAATGTTTTACCATGTTAAAGGCACAATTTAAATACAGGTTGTTGTTGTAAAAAGGTAGTGTGCAACCACTGAGACAAGCTGACACTCAAATACCACTTTAGTATCTTAAATCATGTGAAACCTCTCCCTGTCACATTTCTATTCTTGGGGGTGGATGGTGACGGGTGGAGCAGTCATTCAACAATCCCTTTTAAGATTAGAAATTTGATTCACATCATGAGCTACTGATCGAACTCCAAAGCCACTCCTTGGGCTGGATTTTACAAGCCCTCAACATTAGGTCCCGTGGCAGGGGTGGGGGAGGGGCCTGAAGATGGGTTCGGAAGAGGCCCACCACGGACCTCGACACCGGGGGAGCCCGGCCCAATCCTCCTGGTGACGGCGAGGCTCTGTGCTACCCCCGCCCACCACCACCACCCCCACCCACCGCTGGGCGACAGGACCTCAATTACAATATTCAAATGAATAAATTTATATAGACTTAGCAGCAATCTTGAGGGCCCACATAATCTTTGGCATGGCAGCCAGCACTCCCGTGCCTTCAGATCCCCATCCGGGCAAAGGTGGCGTGTCAGTGGTGGGGGGAGGGGAGGAGGTACGATTTTCACTGTGGGGTGAGGGTCTTGGGGGTAAATACACGGAGTGGGAAGAGTTGCGCTTCAAACTTTGTGCAGTCTCAGAGGGGGAAGGTCACATTTAAAAGGTAAATCTTTTGGGGGAGGAAAGGCAAAAAGTTATTGTCATTGTTATTGGGGGTGTGGGAAAGGGGCGTTAGAAATTTATTTACTTAATTTTGGGAGGTGTGTCTTTAAAAATTTAAATTGGGCAGCAGAGCTGGCTGCCCTTTAAAAATGGTACCGGTGCGTGCGCATAGGCTGCTGACGCCATTGTTAGGGATGGACAGCCAGCCCCCTCCAGGAGATTGGGGACAGCGGTGCAGGCTACCTCGGCTATTTACATGAGCCGCCACGCTTGAGATCGCAGCAGCTCTTTGGCATTCTTGGGCCGCCATTTTTGGAGCTCGCCGCTGAGATCGGCGACGGGCTCTTAAAATCCAGCCCCTTATTTCACCGCAATTTCTTCAAATAAATTTTAGTGTAGTTCAGGGAGAAGAACCAGCGCCAAAAATAGACAAACCAGAGTGTTGGGTGGCAATTTTTAATTCATTTTTCCAGTGTAATTAATGGCCGGGATTTAACCCTGAGTGAACGGGAACCGGCCACCGACTGAAAAATCGGAGGTGAACCCACTTCCCCCTCGCCTGGGGATCCGACCCGTATTTTGCGGGTCGCCAGGCTTTAACTGGTGTGAGGTGGGATTTCCACCCGCCTGAAGTAGGAAGTCCTGCCTAATAGAGCTTTCAGCCAAGCAGCGGGCCGGCTGCACCACCGGGAGTGGTGGCCACTGCAGGGACTACAGCCCAGCATGAAGAAGATGATGTCGGGGAGCCCGGAACAAAGGTAAGTTTTGGTTGCCTTTTCGGGGGTGATCGCTTGGGCCCCAGCGTGGCAAGGGTGGTCAATTGAGGGGGACGGGCGGGCATGTTGGGTGAGATTGGGGCAGTGGGGGCAGCCCTCCATCGGGCACAGGGTGCCCGATCATGAGAGCACCCCCCCACCCCCTCCAGGCCGTCAGAGAGCCGCCTGCTTTTATCAGGTGGCTTCTCTTGGGCCTCGGCCGCCAGACTAGTCACTAGTAAAATCCCCGTGGAGGCAGGCGAAGGACCTTAAGTGACCACTTAAGGGCCTTGATTGGTCTGGGGCAGGTGGGCCTTTTTTCGCTGCCGCCGTCCTGTGCAAAGTGGCGGCAGAGGCGGAAGCGGATCGGGAAAAGGTCCTGGAGCCTCCCATTCCATTTTATGCCACACCCACCACCCCCCACCACCATCCCGCTCTTTGGGTGGCGTAAAATTCAGCCCAATATTTGTCACCCACCAGCCCAATCTTACAGTTCAGACCTTTTTAATTGTCACTGAGCACTGTGTCCAGTATCCAGGATTGGGAAGGATACTGTTCCTCACTAAACAAGACAACATGCAAATGAACATACTAACGTTCTCACTAGAATAGATTTTTTTTGAGCCACATAACTGACCAGCAGGTCTCCAGCAGGCTGCTTTCTTACGAAGAAGATGGACAGTTGGATATGTTCATTCAGTTTTAGTCGTATTTATAGAGAGGGCTTCCCTTAGTGACTGTTTTTTGACCAGTTTTCTCCTCTCATCTTTTCCTGTCCTGAAGGTTAGGATACAATTCCATCAGTTATTCCCCAACACCTCAGCCAAAAGATGAACCATTATGGTGAGTGTCATCGAGGCATGATCTGATATCCACACACATCAACCTTCCAGCAGGAATCACCTATTAGTGATCAGGAGAAGAAGCTATGTCCAATATTCCCTTTTTTAACCTAGGGCACTGAAAGTTGGTAGCAGCCTTACCTCTGCCCCAATGTACAACATTGATAGAATATTGTTTTCATCTAAGTTAAGTTTTCTTCATGGATTATGCAACTTTTTGGGGTTAATTGTAAGCCCTAAAAACAGGTGGGCTGGGGTCAGGTGAAATGTAAAAATGTTAAAAATCTCAAATGCAACTCCAACCTGCTCAAAGCCTCATATTTAATCTCTCTACCAAATGTTTCACCCTGCTTGACTGAGTTTTCCAGGTCTTGGGAAACCTGGTATCTCAAGAGAGGCAAGGAAAACTTTAGGGGAAGGTTAACTGTCTTTTCAGCACTGCTTCTGGGCCAAGAGGAGCAGGAGTGCTTCCCACCCCAACCTACCAAGCTACCTTCTACCCCAGCATTGGAACTGTGCCATCGGACCCCCTCATCCAAAGACATCCACCCCAGATCAGGGATTGACACCCCACTCCTGAGATTAGAGCCCCTCCCCCCCCAGGATCGGAGATTGGATCCCCCTGCTTGGGGATCAGAGCCCCCCTAAGATCCGGACCCTGCCTACGCTCTTATCTGCTCCTGCAGCCTCCTCCAGTGCATTCCCCACCCGACAGGGAGCCAAGTCTGTCAATCAGGCTGATTTCTGGGCAGGGAACCAGCTCGGTAAAAAAGATGCATGTCATGGGATTAAAATCCCACCGCATCCAGAAAAACTTGAATTTACAGTTTTCCAACCTAAACTCCTCCCTCCGCACCCTTTATGCAACCAACCCTAGTAAATATCAGATATTGGGGTTTTATGTCCTTTGATTTTCCTATTCTAGTATTGTATATTATTGTGCCAGCTTGGCTCATTGATAGCAGACTTGTCTTTGAAGTAGAAGGTTGTAGGTTCATGCTGCACTTGATGATTTGCATTGAGTACTCAGATGCAATCTGAGATACTAAACCAAGGCCCTGTCTGCTGTCTGAGGTGGATATAAAAGATCCCATGGCATTATTTGAAAGACAGCATTGGCGTTCTTCTGGCCAACTTTTATTCCTCAACCAATATCAGCAAAGTAGATTTAACGTAGAGTTAACATTTCAGGTCAGTGACCCTTCATCAGAACAGTGGGGCGGCACAGTGGCGTAGTGGTTAGCACCGCAGCCTCACAGCTCCAGGGACCCGGGTTCGATTCTGGGTACTGCCTGTGCAGAGTTTGCAAGTTCTCCCTGTGTCTGCGTGGGTTTTCGCCGGGTGCTCCGGTTTCCTCCCACAGCCAAAGACTTGCAGGTGGTAGGTAAATTGGCCATTGTAAATTGCCCCTAGTGTAGGTAGGTGATAGGGAATGTGGGATTACTGTAGGGTTAGTGTAAATGGGTGGTTGTTGGTCGGCACAGACTCGGTGGGCCGAAGGGCCTGTTTCGGTGCTGTACCTCTAAAAAAAAAGTTCTGATAAAAGATCACAGACCTGAAACCTTAACTTTGCTTCTCTCTCCACAGATGCTGCCAGACTTGATGAGTATTTTCAGCATTTCTTGTTTTGTTTCAGATTTCCAGCATCTGCAGTATTTTGCTTTTAGATTAATTGGTCAATTTTATCTGATGGCTGTTTGTGAAACTTTGTTATGATTAAATCAATTGCTGAGTCGGCCTACATAAAGCCAGTTACTATACACCAGAACAACTTCATTGGCAGCAAAATGCTTTATGATGTCCTACGGATGTGAACGGGGCTATCTAAATGCTAGTTCTTTCTTTCTTAAAGCCCGAAAACGTTATTGTGCAATACTATTGTATAAAAGATTGCGTGTTTGTATCAAATTGCTTTTCCCACTATTTGTAAGAGGAGCATTAACCTGCTTATTTTAAAGCCTAAGAGTACAGCAATTAGATTAGAAGTAGTTACATTAAGTCTCAACCTTGTGTCAGTGATACCAAGGTAGCCTGCTGGGGATGGAATCTCTGCTCATTCCAAACAAATCCGTTGGCATAAGATGAGGTGGGACTATGATGGAGCTCACTGCGTCAGGAGATCCTGCATCACTGGCCCTCAGATAGATCTAGCATGGGGTTAAGTGGGGTATGCCTAGTGAGAGCAAGCGTACTTACCCATCAAATGGCAGAGTGGGGCCCACATAGATGTTAAGGCCAGAATCGGGGCTGTCATTTTTAAAAATCCAGCTCCCTTACAAAGGGGTTGCTGGTGCACAAGAAAGTTCTACCCAAAGATGGACTTGCACCCCTCCTTCCCAGAACCTGCAACCTTTACCAGACTTTGCAGCCATTGCACTGTGCCAGCTTCCCTCGAAACATTTCTAGTAGTGCAAGCACCTGCCATTGCATGCAATAGAGGACACTTGTCCCTGACCCTATGAGCTTTGATAGGGTCAGTGATGGAAGATCCGGACAGGGACATCAAAGCATTTACCCAAGATGTGTACACTCTTAACGGATTTTTGGGAATACATGCTTGTACAATAATATTGCATCATTCCCAGGCTTAAGGGAATGAAATGCTTCTTGTTGATTGTGAATAAATGATCAAATATAACAGAGATATACTGCAAAAATACCTGAAATAAATAATTTTAAAAGGTATGGCATGCAAGTTTCCACAAGCATTAGCTTTCTATTTTAGCATCTGTGAGGTTTATATGAGATATATGATAGTGCTCAGTGAATTATTGCGTGAATGATGGGTGCATATCTCACAAGCCTGAAGTGTTAATGAATTATATAGGCCAGACTCACTTAGTGGCTTAATTCTGCATAAATCACAGAGCCACTTTCTGCATCTTGCTTATATCACATACAGTGTGGCTGAAAGGAATTTTGGAAGTGTTGGACAAAAGTAGATTTGTTATTTTTATAAAGTGATTTAGTTTGGAGCAATCTATTTCAGAAGGCGGCTGAACCAGTGCACAGCGGGAGAGGTAGCTGTTTGAAGCTGCTCGTGTTTCCTGGGTACTAAAGCTTAGTTTTGTGAGATTAGGTTGTGTAATGGGTTAAAGCACTCTGCTTGTGTATATCGGAGCTGAACCTGAATCTCTTCTGGCTGTTCACTGCAAGGGTCCTATCTGAAATTAGTTGGATGATCACAGCCAGGCTTCTCATAGCTGTGACCCCACAGCACCACAAGTTGATACAACTGGCACTAAATTAACAACCTTACTCATGGCTGGGATGGAAAAAGTCACATTGCTCCGGTAGAGATGTTCTTCCGAGGTGGCTGCTAAAGTATATTTCGGGAGCAGTGCAGACAGAATGCCATCCTGTTCTCCAGTACTATCACTGCTTACTTTGATAAGTACAGTCATATTTTACATATAATGCATGACAACTGTGTTGGAATTGATTTAAAAATAAAGTTGGTGCAGACAGTGGGGTAAATTTCAAATTTACTGCCTGGGTGTTAAGCATTGCCTGAGTGGAATGTGGAGAGGAGGATTCTGGGGTGAAGGGTAGCGCATGCCTGTTTCTGAACCTGCCTAATTCTCCTTCCTTTAATTGAAAGGGAAGGGAAGTCAGGTGGGACCTGGTACAGGCATATAATCTACCCAACTTGAAATTGCTCTCTCTATGTTCCACCCAGGCAGGAAAGACAAAAATATAGCCTTTTGTTTTTATTGTTTCAAAAGTAAAAAATGGAGTGGGACTTGAACCCAGAGGCAAGAGTGCTAAAACTGAGCCACTTAATAAAATAAAACAAATTCTAGAGTTTTAATAATATTCTGATTTCATTTACATTGACATTTCTGCTTTATGGGGATCTGTAAAAACAAGGGAGATTTAAGAAAAATACTTCTTGTTTGATTATGTTTGATAAACATAAAAATTAAACAAATCAGAAGAAGCTCATTAAAAATATTTAAATGTAGGGTGTATGTGGAAGATTATAAGAACCACAAGACTGACTTGTACTTATATTCAGAACTCACTGTAACAGAATGTACTGGATTCTACTTGGAAGCAAAATTAAAATTACCAGATATCAAACTTACAGAAGTGACGAAGTTTCAGGGAAAAAGTACAATGGACCGAAGTCCTTTAATATGACTTTCAAATCTTTGCAATGATACAAAAAATGGTGCTGAAACTTTGTGTGAATAATAGAGGTCATGAACTTTTGCACAATTTTGCACAAAAAGGGGATATAATTTAATTTCCCCAACCCTGTTTTAGAAAGATAGTGTATTGAAAGTATATTTTAGTTGTGTATTGTACTGATGCAATGATATTCAGTCTACTAAAATACACAACCCCTTGACTAATTAATAAATATGTACCTGCTTTGCAGAATAGAGTTTTATATATCTGTTTTAATTTATGTGTTAAATTCTTCTAAAATAAAACCATTAACGGACTCGATGGGCCAAATGCCCTCCTTCTATGCTGTAAATGACTCTATGACTCTATCCCATTCTGGGCTGGCATGGTGATGTGGAATGGTGAAGCACAACAGACTGTATTGAAAAACAGTACGCACATTACATGAGGAAACCTAAATAGGACATAATGATAAACTAAGTATTTGGGGCCTACAGTTAGTGGATCTGCGTTACATTCAAATTGTGCAGCATTGTGTCAGCTTAGCTTAGTTGGTAGCATTCTTACTTCTAAGTTCAAAGTTCACTCCAGGAGTTCACCATATAATGTAAGATGAGACAGTGCAACACTGAGAGTGCTGCGTGATCAGAGGAGTTTTGCCTTAGATGAACAGTAAACAAAGTTTTCCCATTCCAATGATTCAGGTGGATGTTAAAGGTGTCATGGTACTGTATATGAGTAGATCATAGGATATGGTCTTGCATCCTGACCATCATTTCTCCTTCAATTCTACAACCACTATAACCAAAGCAGGTCAATTGATCATTCATCTCATTGCTGTCTGTAGGCTCTTACTATATGTGAAATAGATGCGGTGTTTGCCTACATAGAAACAGTCACTGTGCTCAGAATAGCCCATTACATGTGAAGTGCTGAGAGACTGTATCAAGACAAGTCTTTCCTTCCTTCTTTTCCTTTAATAAAACCGCTTTCTACATTTCTGCATCTTTTCTTTAAGGCATAATTATGTTGAATATACACTATGTCTGTTTTAAGGCTGAACAAAAGTAGAATAATGTGATTTATATGGCATAGATTAATTCACTGACGTAAACTGAAATATATTAATTCATACAAGCAACCAACAGAAAAAAAGGACAGAACACATTGAAAAAGTAATCAAACAAAATAAATGTACCCATACAGTGACAGATCTTTACTTTCCCAACATCAGCATAACAGTAAATCTGAGCTTAACTGGTCATGCAAAGCCCAACAATAGAACTGGCATCTTAAGGGTAACTTTCACTCTCTACAGACAGGTGTGGCTTTATTATCTTGCTTTGGACTGTGTAGTTCAATCTCTTAAGCAGGCTGCTGGAAACTTATAATCTGCACACTAATGGTCTGGCCCTGAATTCAGGCTGATGTACTAGTGTATGAACACAATGCATTTGTCTCAAATTCTCCTTGAGATGTTAATCCATTTATTTTAAACAGACTATCACATGTAAAATAACAGAGAGGTGGGCTTCTAAGGCATTAAGCATTCATAGGCTATTGTCCCCTGGCATGATTTCAGGGCCTCTAATTTTTAAAATAGAAAGCTAGTTTTCTCACTTTTTTCTCAAGATGTAGAGTTATTAATGTGATGGAAATCACACCTGCCAAATGGAAACATATCAATTTCATCATATGGGACACTGCTTGAAACTTTTTACTGGACATTGCAAATAACTTTTTAAAAAACAGAACTGAAAAGCTGAAAACATGGTTGCACATTTGCATTCTAAGAAGGCAGGGACTGGCTGAGAGACAGATGAATAGAGAGACAATGGGGGTGCTCCTTGATTCAATTAGCAAGATTAGGCTTGGCAATAGTGGTGATCAACACCCTTTGACTTTGTAGGAGCCAAACTGCACCCCCACCAATTATGTCTGAAAGACTTTGAAATCCAACAACCCTCCAAGAAGTTGCTGTTTCATACAAAGAGATGGTCACATGACCTACCTACTGGTAACACTGAGGTCTTTTGAATTGTGCCTCACAGAAAGGAAACAGACTGCAATTCTGAACCTCAAGAGGTCTCTCTCTCCAGCAAAGTCCCAGGAAAACCACGATGGCAGCTTCTACACTTCAAGACTACAGACAAAGCCTCTCTTCGGCCTTCTTGTACCAGAGAAGCAAGCCTGAAATTCTGCACGTGGCCCCAACGAGGACTCCAAGACCTTAACTTCAATTGAGGACATTATACCACATATGTATTCCATTTATTACCAACTCTGCTTCAACCCCCTAATTCTTTCTTCCCCTCTGTATCTATTTGAATGTGTGTGTGCCTCTCATGTGCATATGAGCATGGACACATTGCGTATTTTAGTAAATTTAACCAGGTTAGAGTTATAAGGTCAATAAACTTACTTCTTTCTTATTTAAACTCAAGAAAACCTGTTTGATTGGTTCCTTTTGCATTGTAATTAGAGTGCAGTGAGAAAGGGCTCACTGAGGTGGTAAGCTAAAATCACTGTATTTAAAAGATAAACCCTGTTACGGCCAAACCAGAGAAAGGGCGGGAGGGGAGCCTGAGACCCATTCCTCATCTGATTGTAACATTAATTATTAAAGTTTTGATGAATTTCATCAAAGTAAGTTTCAGAACAAAAAACAGGTGCATTGCTTCACGCCAGCATGCCCCAGATTTATATTACAAGCTCGCTGAAAATTACTTTTTAGATTAATAAACGCACAATGCGTAATCAGAATACCATGTCAGCAAGAGATGCAGAAAATAATTAAGCTGAGAAAAGCCTACCCTGAGCTAGTACTTCATACATGCGTAAAATATTTTTAATGGCCTGCTCACAAACACTACTTATATGTATTACTTGCCAGGAAACCCATTAATGCAGCTGGGGTGAAGATGTTAAAACACACTCTCTGGTCTGGATTTTACCAAACCCACGACGTCGGGCTCTGTGGTGGTGGGGGGGGGGGGCGGGTGGGAGGGGAGCAGAAGATGGTTGCAGCAGAGGCCCGCCATGGTGGCCAATGCCGGGAGGGCCCGGCCCGATCCTCCTGGCAGTGGCGAGGCTCAGTGACAGTCCCCCTGCTACTGGGCAATGGGACCTGGATTTAAATATTTCAATTAATGAGCTGAATAAATTTCAATCAACCTACCTTGAATCTTCTGGGCCCGCCACGATCTTTAGCGAGGCAGCTGGCACTCCCACACCTTCAATTCCCTGTCTGGGGAAAGCAAGCGTGACACTGGTGGGGAGGTGGGGTGTTGATTTTTACTGTGGGTGGGGTACGGGATCAAATAAGCATCATCAGTGTAAGGGATGGTGGGAATGGGCACACTTTCAACATTGTGCAGTCTGGGGGTCTAAAGTCCAGAATTCAAAGGTAAGTGTTTTTTGGGGGGAAAGGGCAAAAACGTACGGTAATTTTTATTGGGCGGGCGGTTTGGAAAGGGTTGTACAATTTTATTTTGTAAATTTTGGGGGGGCTTGGGGGGTGGGGTTCACTTTAAAAATTCAAATTTGCCAGCAGGGCTGGCTGCCCTTTAAAAATAGCAGCAACACCTGTGCACAGGCAGCTGACGCCATTGCTGGCGACGGTCAGCCTGCCCTCTTCACGTGATGGGGGTCGGGCCTCCCCGGCTATTTAAATGAGCCGCCACACAGGGCGCGGGCCGCCATTTTATGAGCTTGCCGCCAGGAGCGATGGCAGGGTCTTAAAATCCAGCCCTCTCTGTGTGTATTTATTATTTGCTCACAGAAAGCATGATAAAACTGTCTCAAGCTTTCTCATAGAAAACAGTGGTAACATCTTTCTCCTCAATAAGACGGTAATGTTTAATGTGAGAATCTTTCTGATGAATTAATTTTTAACTTAATATTTGCCCGTTGCAGTTTCTAAAATAATCCATAGAAATGATTGCAAACAGAATATTTATACGCACACATACATATATATGATATATAGATACAGATAGGTATATAGATATATAATAAACTGAAGCCGCAATAAAAGCTGTTATAAGTAACTGGGTCACTGCAGTCAGAAGCTTAAACCAGTCACTGCGAAACAGAAAAAAATCAGCATCTGATCAAACTTATTTGCATTCAGGATATGCTATGGCCCATTTATTGGAGCAGATAAAATATCTACCACTCAATGGCATTCATACATTCAGTGTGAATCCTCACAGTATGAGGGAAGCATTGGTTTCATTATTTATAGACATGTAATAAAAAATAAAGTTGTGCTTAATGTGTTTTTATATGCAACTTACTGTGTTGTGGTGAAACTTGTCACATTACTGCAAGGTTTCAATGGACAAAAACACCCTTTTGCTGCAGCGCTTTTGTTTTGGGAGAGTTAGTTTTCAAATTAGTCCCAGCCTGACTTTCCCATGTTTAACACGCAATCTCCAGTTTATTCTAATCTAGACAATGTGGGCTGCAATTAATAATAAGTGACAGCAAAGATAAGGTGATTATTTTAACCTCCAAATATTAACTTAATATATTTATGCTGCATTTGGAGAAGCAAACAGAACAAAATTATTTTTTGGAATTTGACACACAATAAAAACTTGGGTCAATTTGATTGCCAATAGTTTTGGAATTCAACCGAGGTGAATTGCCAGAAGAACTAGCCTGTCTATTTAGCATGTGCAGCTGGCAGTAATCTTAGTGCAGCATAGATTTTAGCAAACAAGGTGAAATATGTAGCTTGACTGTAACATTTGTATTTTTTATGGTAAGTTAGCATCCCTGTTGTCTTGTTAAAATGACAGATTGAATTGGAAAACCATTAATATATCGGGTTTTAGCAACATGCCTGAAAGAGAACAGGTCATCTCTTTTACACTTAGTGTATAAACAAGTGAAGGGTAAAATCATCCTTGAATATTATACATTTTCTTTTAAGCCAAAACCTGGGAGGCAATAATTCAAGTTAATTTTTAATGAGGGCTGAAAGGATTCACCACTAAGCTGCCCTGTCCATCTGTTTGTATATTACTGTGTCTGTAATGGTGTTGCATATTAAAGAAAGGATTGGCTTGAACATGTATCCATTAGCCCAGTCTGGGTATTTCAAAATAAAAGTCTCCTTCTTTGCACAGGTTCTGAGTTAGGTAATTCTTTCTTTTGGGCCTCCTTATCTCGAGAGACAATGGATACACGCCTGGAGGTGGTCAGTGGTTTGTGAAGCAGCGCCTGGAGTGGCTATAAAGGCCAATTCTGGAGTGACAGGCTCTTCCACAGGTGCTGCAGAGAAATTTGTTTGTTGGGGCTGTTGCACAGTTGGCTCTCCCCTTGCGCCTCTGTCTTTTTTCCTGCCAACTACTAAGTCTCTTCGACTCGCCACAATTTAGCCCTGTCTTTATGGCTGCCCGCCAGCTCTGGCGAATGCTGGCAACTGTAATGCATTGTGGTTTTTAACATTTTAAATTCAGGTTTCAGTTTTACTTGCTGTGGTGATAAAAAGAAATATGCTGGAAATCTGAAATAAATACAGAAAATGCCGTGAATTCATAGGCCAGTCAATATCTAAAAAAGATAGATGAATATTTCAGATGTAACACTTGCTTAAACTTAACCTCAAAACTTAACCTGTCCTTTTCTCAGGTGCTAAGTAACCTGCTGACATTCCCAATATTTTTTGATTTTATCAGTGGTGGAAGCAGATTCAATAATAACTTTAAAAAGGGAATTGGATAAACACTTATAAAGGAAAACAATGCAGGGCTATGGGGAAAGAGGCGGGGAGTGGGACTAACTGGACAGTTCTTTCGAAGAGCCAGCACAGGCAGGATGGGCCAAATGGCTTCCTTCTATGCTGCATCCTTCTATGATTCTATTACAACCATAGTGGAGGGAACAGTGGCAGCTTCTGGCATGATGACATGGAATTAGTGCACATACATCTTTGATGGTGATCTGATCAGAATATTTCTGGTGCACAAGGATGATAGCTGAAGGTGGCTTTGGGAAATGATTGAAGGTACGGTACAAAATGTTGAAAATGTGAATCTACATTTGTATGGGGAGAATGAGCTACCCAGAAAGAATTTCATTTTTTGAAAGGTCATTTGGAATTTTTTTCATTTTTCTTATTTCCTTCCCTCCTCCCCCCCCCCCCCCCCCCCTTTGATATGCGAGGATATGATCTTTGTTACCTTATGCAGATGCCCATCTTTCATATGTTAACCTAGGCAGCGAGTGATGCCAGATTATTGAATGTGGACAATATCATACCTAAGCCTGCCACAAGTACCATTTTCAGCATGGGCCACTGTACAGTGATCAGGAACTGGGATTTTGAACTGATGCTGGGAGTCACAAGTAGACATTCACAGCCAAAACACTGTAGTTTAAAATTTGGTGATGACTGTGATAAAACAACTGCTGATTTAACAGTAAACCATGAGGAAATAACATTGCCAACTGCATATTAGAAAGCAATAACACAAGAGAATTTAGATGATGTCTTAAACCAGGCTTGCCCCAACGTTTCGCTTGGGATTCCACTTTACAATTTTTGTCTTATATAGGGGGCCGGTGAGAAAATTTCAGAAAGATAAAGGCATTAAAAAATTATCTTACTATTAATCAAAACAGCCACAAATGTGCATTTTTGTCAAGAATCTTTAAATGAGAAGACTAATTTATTGATTTACTTTCTCTTCACTATGTTGGACACTGATTTAGAGACATAACTGTCATTTTTTTGCTGCACAAGTAGTCAATGTTTGCTAGTACACTTATAGCAATACAGAATATTCCGGATAGATGTCATTCTGTCAGGACAGATCTTGATCATTCTGTCTCCCTGTCTCTCTGCCCCCTCTCTCTCTTTGTCCTCCCTCTCCCTCACTCACTTTCCCCCCTCTCTCTCTGCCTCCCCTCACTCTCTTTGCCCCCACCCTCTCTGACCCTCTCTCTGCATCCTCGTTTCTCCGTTCCTACCTCCCTCTCTCTCTGTCTGGCCCCTCTCCCTCTCTGTCCCCCTCTCTCTCTGTCCCCATTTCTCTATTGCTGCCACCCTGTCTGTCCCCTCTCTCTATCCCCCCTCTCTCTTTCCACTTCTCTCTGTTCCTCCTCTCTCTGTCCCGCCTCTTCTCTCTGTCTCTCTCTCTGCCTTCGTCTCTCTCTCTCTGTTCTCCCCCTCTCTGTCTCCCCCCTTCTCTCTGTCCCCTCTCTCTCTGTCTCCCTCTCTCTCTGTCCCCCCACCCCCTGTCGCCCTCTCTCTCTGTCCCCCTCTCTCTCTCTCCGTCCCCCCTCTCTCTCTGTCTCCCTCTCTCTCTGTCCCCTTCTTTCTTTCTCTGTCCCACTGTGTCTCTGTGCCCTTCTCTCTCTCTGCCTCCATCTCTCTCTCTCTGTCTCCCCTTGCTCTCTGTCTCCCCGTCTCCCCTCTCTCTCTCTCACCCCCCTTTCTCTCTCTGTCCCCCCTCCCCCTTTCTCTGTCTCCCT